>NC_052329.1:28208841-28508841 GCF_016432855.1 Salvelinus namaycush
CATGCTGTCCAGCTGTAGGGGAATGAGCCTCCTCCTCCTGTCTGTCTTTAAAGGCCTCTACATTTGGATTCATCTGGGGGAATGTTCCACCAAAACCTTCAAGAAGCTGCTCTCCTCCTGACCATAATGCACTTTGATCTGCCTCACAGGATACTCTAAAGATACTGAGATATGGAAACATTATTTAAATCTAATAAAAATTGTCCTAATATAAAACAGGGAAACAGTCCATGATCTTTAAATCAGGGAAAAAAAACGTCAATAAGTCTATGTTTAATCACAAGATAGATTCCCACTTAGCTTACTTACAAAGCAAGCACTGTGCACCGCACCGTGTCCTCATGTACTACATGGATATAGGGAAAATTTACCTATCCTGTTCAGCTGCCGGATGGTAGGGTCAGCGATGAGGCAAACCCTCATAGTTATCAGCCTGCTTCTCTCGGTTTGCCATCTTTGGACTCCAGCATTATTCCGTCTCCTGAACGATTGAAATATGACAACGTATGAAATATGATAACGTGCAAACGTTATAAAAGTTACAATAATGACACTCAGCATAATCGACGCCGCCCAGACTCGCGCACCCGCGGGTAACGTTATCTGCTGCAATCATTAGCTAGCTAACGTTACTAGGTAGTTGTGCCGGTTAATGTTGACTTTTGCAAAATATTACCTAACCTACCAGAATTAATCCTACCTTTGAACCACCCGATCCCCCTGGGGTGGTTGTAAAGGTGGTTGCACTTGGCTGGCAAAACTTAAAAAGTGGTCTCTCATGTTTTCAAGGTTCGACATGAGTTAGTCGTTTGTTGGTGATGATGAATGAGAAGTTTTTCATATAGTGATTGGCCAACATTTGCATATAGTTTACATATTGTTATTTGACGTGTATCTTTTTGACACGCAAAGACCCAAACGGCGTTCCATAGCTGGAGGTGTAAAACACAAAAGGGGACATATTCGCATATGTTATGATCTTGTGAATGCTGGCTACATTCTCTTTTTGTTTGCTTGGAGGCTGGAGGCTGTTAAAAGAAGAAACTGTGTAGCCATAGCATGTATATCAGCTAAGAAATGCATTGCCATAAAATTGGAAGGTTGGTTATCCTCCCACAATGTCACAATGGATGCCTGAAATGTCAAATAATGTATCACTAGATTTGATTTATTACTAGATTAAGGGTATACTGTGCAACCTTGATAAGGTCTGGGTACCTTATGGAATACTGTATGACAAAATGGGTCTGTAATGAAAACATTAGATTTTTTTTTGTCAAGCATATATATATTTTTTATGGCACACAAGACACCTATCTGATTTGCGCCTGTTTTAGTGGACTAATCCATTGAGGAGGCCGCAGGGATGCCCCGGTCCAAGAATATGGTGATTGTGGCTCAGACGCACAAGGCATGTCTCTCTCCAGAATGAGCTCTCCGCCATTTCATGGGTATTCATAACTTCATTGTGTGCATTGTTTACTATGTCTATCAATACCCCATTACAAATATCACCAGTATAGCCTACATGTACCGTTCATTCCCATCATTTCTAATCTGCAATGTTTATTTGGTTAGGTAATTTCTGATAATTCATTGAATATATTATTATTACAGTCATTTACCGTTCTCAATGTTGGAGTGGACATGTCTTTTGCAGAACTCACAACCTATGCTACACTCGTGAGAAACCTGTATTTGTTTATTTCAGTCCATTTACAAGTTTTGTCAATTTTTAAACATTTTTTTAAAACTCTGCTCTCAATGTTGAGTAAGACACCTGATTACCCATATAGAAGTAGGACTAGTCTACCTGTCCTTTGTGCAAATGTAGGCTTATAAATGTGCCCATTTAGGGATGTCTGATAGTATTTCTGATTGCCTTAACTCACCACCACTAATGAACTGTGAGCTTCTCAAAGTAAGTTTTCTTCGCCTCAAACAGCAAAGAGAACAAAGTCTGTTTCAAGAAACAATTGAGAATAACAATAGTTCCTCAAAGTATTTGAACAATATTTCCATATCTCTACCTTTCCAAAACCACTCAGCAAGAGGGGAAAAATGTAATGCTCTGATCCAATGGAAACATCATAAATACCTGACCCAGATGATAGTTGATACAAGTCATGCATAGCCAATGTGATTTATAGGAAATACATTTTATCAGGATATTGTTTTTATGTGTTGGCTTTATGTAGGCTATGTTTACATAGTTGGCAATTGCAATAAAAGTTACTTTTAGACTTGTATCATTTTAATTTAGATTAAGATTGTAGATAAAACACAGACAATGATTTTGAGATACAAAGATTATTATATATTAAAAGAAAATGTTCAACAATAATGTGCATATGACAATTATTACTGGTAAGCAGATTGGTAGAAATTGTCAAATAAATTGGCACAAAGGTTGGGTGTATATATGGAAAAATATATATTTTTTAATTTATACAAATCCATTAGATTGAAAGAAAATACTACTCTTGGTTGACTAAGATTTTTTGGGGTTCGGGTAGAGTGAAATTTAGGGAGGACCCCCAGACCCCCTGCCAGGTGTTGTCCCCCCCTTCCTCTCCATTTCGAAAACAAAGTTGCGCCCTTGGCGACAGGCATCAAGAAATGAGGCGCCATTTAACCTTGCAACAGTTTTGGCAGATTTTTACTTTTTTATTTGTTGACTTCTGATATCAGGAAGTCTCCCTGTTGTGTAAGATCATGTAACTAACGTTTCATATCAATGATTTTATGTGCATTACACTTTCTAAAAACTGCCCTTCGAATCTGCTGGAGGTTAAGTCCATATATGAGAGGGTTAAAGACAGGTGGTATAATAAGGAATTGTACGGCCATTGCGTTACGCATATTTAGCGTAATATTTACATTACTATTCCATCCTTGCAGATTGTCAAACAGGGTCACTGTGATGAAAATAAATATTGTTATTAAATGTGGCACACATGTCTGTGTGAACTTAATCCTTCCCTTAGCTGATTTTACACAATTTCTTACAATCTGACAGTAAGAACATACAATGAATAGTAACTGTAAAACATGAACCACTAGTATAAATTTGTTCAAAATCTGATTGATGGTAGTGGGTAAACAAGCATGTTTCAGTATAGACGGAATGTCACAGAAGAGCTTATCAATACGAGATCCACACAAAGGAAGTCTGACGGTTAAACTAACTACAATGAGTCCTATAAATAAAGGATAAAACCAAGAAAATAAGAGTAACTTTCTAACAGTTAAAGATGTCACAATGGTATGGTATAGTAGTGGTCTGCATATTGCCACATACCTGTCGTAAGACATCACTGTTAGAGTAGACATTTCACACATGACAGATGTGTATATTACATAGGCTTGAGTCAAACATTCACCATAAGATATCACCTGAACATCTGACTGAAGGTCCAGTAACAACTTGGGGTAGAAACCAGCAGTTCCATACAATCCATTGACACATAGACTACACAGAAAGATATACATGGGCTCATGGAGGCCTTTCTCCTGAATGATTGTTATGATCAGAGTCAGATTCACAGTGATGATGAGAAGATATGTGATAAGAGACAAGATAAAATATACTGATTTGTTGTTAAATGTCTCTTGTAAGCCAAAGAGATAAAATAACTTGACTTGGGTTGAGTTCTCCATAGCTTTTGTTACTTTTCTTCCTCTGGTCAATGCAGCAATTCTTAGTCCTTGCAAGGCTTGAGTGTGTATGGATGTGAATAAATTCAAGTGTGAATCATTTGATTCTGTTTAGGCTCAGACTAAACACAATAGTTTTAACAAAACAAATTCACATCCTCCCTCAAACTCTTATAAAAAAAGATCCCGATATTACCTGTACATTATCAGACTTCGGAGGTGTGAAAGAAATTAAAAAACTTATGTCCATGAAATGTATTCTTGCTTGACAGAGGAGACTACTCCAATATCTTGATTTGCTAGCCTCTAAATATACCATAGTGTATGATCACATGGGATTGTAGTTTCAGTGTCAACATGTAACCACTCCATAGAGATGGATCTATATTGAGTTTATGACAAGCAACTAATTGGATTATATTTACTTTATTTATGTTTCAACCCAGCAAACAGGAGATGTCCTAAGGACATTCGGCAACGTTCCCATTAGGTCCCTTGAAGGCGGCGTTTCCCAAACTGTCCCAAGTGGTGCACGTGC
Organism: Salvelinus namaycush; assembly: GCF_016432855.1. Taxonomy (NCBI): domain Eukaryota; kingdom Metazoa; phylum Chordata; class Actinopteri; order Salmoniformes; family Salmonidae; genus Salvelinus; species Salvelinus namaycush. Next base: position 28,213,037 of record NC_052329.1, read on the forward strand.
ATTTTTTTTCCCTAGTACTACACAGCTGATTCAAATAATCAAATCTGAATGATTAGTTGATTATTTGAATCAGCTGTTTAGTGCTAGGGAAAAAAACAAAACGTGCACCCCTTTTGGGTCCCCAGGTCAAAGTTTGGGAAATGTTGCTTTAAGGGTTTCAGCGAGATGTCATCCCACTGATGACTTTGTTCAATAGTCAGAAACTTTGTAGGAACATTAAAACATGACATTTACCTCGGGACCATAAGATGGCGTTCAGTACAGATACCGGTTTGGTCACAGTATAACGTTATTATAAGGTATACTGAACAAAAATGTAAACATAACATGCAACAATTTAAAAGACTTTACTGAGTTACAGTTCATATAAGGAAGTCAGTCAATTGAAATAAATTAATTAGGCCATAATCTATGGATTTCACATGACTGGGAATAGACCCTTTAAAAAAGGTAATGGTGTGGATCAGAAATCCAGTCAGTATCTGGTGATCACCATTTGCCTCATACAGCGCAACACATCTCATTCGCATAGAGTTGATCATGCTGTTAATTGTGGAATGTTGTCCCACTCCTCTTCAATGGCTGTGCGAAGTTGCTGGATATTGGCTGGAACTGGAACACCTTGTCGTACACGTCAATCCAGATTATACCAAACACGCTCAATTGGTGACATGTCTGGTGAGTATGCAGACCATGGATGAACTGGGACATTTTCAGCTTCCAGAAATTGTGTACAGATCCTTGCGACATGGGGCTGTGTATTATCATGCTAAAACTTGAGGTGATGGCAGCTGATGAGTGGCACGACAATGGGCCTCAGGATCTTGTCATGGTGTGTCTGTGCATTCAAATTGCAATCGACAAAATGCAATTGTGTTCTGTGTCCATAGCTTATGCCTGCCCATACCATAACCCCACCACCCTATTCACAACGTTGACATCAGCAAACCCGCTCGCCCACACCACACCATACACGTAGTCTGCAGATGTGAGGTCGGTTGGACTTACATCAAAATTCTCTAAAACAACGTTGGAGGCTGCTTATGGTAAATAAATTAACGTTAAATTCTTTGGCAACAGCTCTGGTGGACATTCCTACAGTCAGCATGCCAATTGCACCCTCTCTCAAAACTTGAGACATCTGTGGTATTTTGTTGTGTGACAAAACTGTACATTTTAGAGTGGCCTTTTATTGTCCCTAGCACAAGATGCACATGTATAATTATCATGCTGTTTAAACTTCTTATGGCTGCAATCCCGTTAACGGGATGATATGACAACAGCCAGTGAAAGTGCAGGGCGCCAAATTCAAAACAACAGAAATCTCATAATTAAAATTCCTCAAACATACATGTATCTTATACCATTTTAAAGGTAATCTTGTTGTTAATCCCACCATAGTGTCCGATTTCAAATAGGCTTTACAGCGAAAGCACCACAAACGATTATGTTAGGTCACCACCAAGCCACAGAATAAACACAGCCATTTTTCCAGCCAAAGATAGGAGTCACAAAAAGCACAAATAGAGATAAAATGAATCACTAACCTTGATGATCTTCATCAGATGACACTCATAGGACTTTATGTTACACAATACATGTATGTTTTGTTTGATAAAGTTCATATTTATATTTAAAAAATCACTGGCACGTTACATTCACTAGTTCCAAAAACATCCAGTGATTTTGCATAGCCACATCAATTCAACAGAAATACTCATCATAAATGGAGATGATAATACAAGTTATACACCTGGAATTATAGATATACCTCTCCTTAATGCAACCGCTGTGTCAGATTTCAAAAAAACTTTATGGAAAATGCAAACCATGCCATAATCTGAGACGGCGCTCAGAAAAATAATAAAATTAGCCGCCATGTTGGAGTCAGCAGAAACCAGAAATGACATAATAAATATTCCCTTACCTTTGATGATCTTCATCAGAATGCACTCCCAGGAATCCTAGTTCCACAATAAATGTTTGATTTGTTCGATAATGTCCGTTATTTATGTCCAAGTAGTATACATATCCAAACGCTCGTGCATTACTTCGGACAAAAACTTCAAAAAGTTATATTACAGGTCGAAAAAACATTTCAAACTAAGTATAGAATCAATCATTAGGATGTTTTTATCATAAATCTTCAATAAAGTTCCAACCGGAGAATTCCTTTGTGTCTAGAGGAGCAACGGAACGCAGGTCGATATCATGTGGAATGCGCTTGTCCAGGAAATGGCTCTTGCCAGAAACCTGATTCATTCCCCTCTTATGCAGCCCCACAACACAGTAGAGGCATCAGACAAGGTTCTACAGACTGTTGACATCTATTGGAAGCCGTAGGAAGTGCAAACTCATCCATATCTCACTGTGAATTCAATAGGATCTTGGTTGAAAATCGACCAGCCTCAGAATTCCCACTTCCTGTTTGGATTTTTTCTCAGGTTTTTGCATGCCATATCAGTTCTGTTATACTAAAAAAAAACGCTGGTTGACATGACAAAGACGAACTGGCAACAGACACACAGAGAAACAAGGTATAAATACACAAGGGATAATGGGGAAGATGGGCGACAGCTGGAGGGGGGTGGAGACAAGCACAAAGACAGGTGAGACAGATCATGGTGTGACAATGTTGCTGGGCGCTATCGTCCTCCATCAGCACCAGCCTGTACCCTACCTGCCCTAAGCCCTGTCCTGGCCCCTTACACTAAGTCTGCATTTGTACTGCTAGGTGACCTAAACTGGGACATGCTTAACCCACTTGACCAAGTCCTAAAGCAATGGGACTCCCTAAATCTTTATCAGATTATTACCAATCCCACAAGGTATGACTCCAAACAACCAGAAAAGGCTACTCTTCTTGATGTTATCCTCACAAATAATCCTGATAGGTATCAGTCTGGTGTTTTCTGCAATGACCTTAGTGATCACTGTTTTACAGCCTGTGTTAGTAATTGCTGCTCAGTGAAATTATCTGTCCTGATTTGTCATAGACACTTTCTAAATAACTTTAATGAGCAAGCATTCCTTCATGAACTGGCCTCTGTAAAATGATATAGAATCAGCTTGATCCCCTCTGTCGAAGACGCTTGGACCTTTTTTGATATGTTCAGTGGTATCGTTAACCAACACACCCCCATAAAGAAGATAAGAATAAAAAACAGGTTCAGCCCCTAGTTAGACTGTGATCTTGCAGAGTTACTCCACCTCAAGAATTGCATTTAATGAAATGCTCGGCACACGCATACTCAGGCTGACTGGCTCTCGTTCAGGCAAATGAGAAATAAGTGCACTCAGGCTATCTGGAAGGCCAAAGTGAATTACTTTAAGGAGCAGTTCTCTCTCTGTGGGTCTTGCCCAAAGAAGTTCTGGAAAACAGTTAAAGACCTGGAGAATAAACCCTCCTCCTCACAGCTGCCCATGTCCCTTAAAGTTGATGATGTGGTTGTTACTGACAAGAAGCACATGGATGAGCTCTTTAATCACCACTTCATTAACTTCTCTAGGATAGGGGGCAGCATTTTCACGTTTGGATGAAAAGCATACCCAAATTCAACTGCCAGCTACTCATCCCCAGAAGATAAGATATGCATATTATTAGTAGATGTGGATAGAAAACACTCAGAAGTTTCTAAAACTGTTTGAATCATGTATGTGAGTATAACAGAACTTATTTAGCAGGCGAAACCCCGAGGACAAACCATTCAGATTTTCTTTTTTTGAGGACACTCTCTTTTCAATGGGATTTCATTGGGAATCCAGATTTCTAATTGACCTTCTTGCAGTTCCTACCGCTTCCACTGGATGTCAACAGTCTTTAGAAATTGGTTGAGGTTTTTTCCTTTGTGTAATGAAGAAGTACGGCCATCCAGAACGAGGGTAACTTGAAGTGTACTGTTAGATAGAGGCGCGTGACCAGAAAGCTAGCTACAGTTTTTTTAAATCCTGTATTGAACACAGATCATCCCGTCTTCAATTTTATAGATTATTTACGTTAAAAAATACCTAAAGTTGTATCACAAAAGTAGTTTGAAATGTTTGGACAAAGCTTACAGGTAACCTTTGAGATATTTTGTAGTCACGTTGTGCAAGTTGGAACCAGTGTTTTTCTGGATCAAACGCGCCAAATAAATGGACATTTTGGATATATATCGACGGAATTAATCGAACAAAAGGACCATTTGTGATGTTTATGGGACATATTGGAGTGCCAACAGAAGAATCTCATCAAAGGTAAGGCATGAATTATATCTTTATTTCTGCGTTTTGTGTCGCGCCGGGAGAGTTGAAATATGATGGACTGTGTTTGTTTGCTTGGTTGCTATCCTCAGATAATAGCATTGTTTGCTTTCGCCGTAAAGCATTTTTTAAATCTGACACGTTGGCTGGATTCACAACAAGTGTAGCTTTAATTTGGTATATTGCATGAGTGATTTCATGAAAGTAAAATTTTTATAGTAATTTATTTGAATTTGGCGCTCTGCATTTTCACTGGATGTTGGCCAGGTGGAACGCTAGTGTCCCACATATCCCAGAGAGGTTTTAAGAGAAATCAAGAGGGGGAATCAATCTCACAGTTTGTGGCTGTATTAAAACAGTTATCTGAACACTGTGAATACGGGCGAACAATGTGTGACACTATATGTGAACGGTTAGTTAGTGTGTGGCATGCGCAGCGAGGCAATTCATTAACAACTTTTGACTGAGAGTAACTTAACATTGTAGAGAGCAATAGAAGTGAGTACGTCAATGGGAATGGCAAATAAAGACGCACAACAGCTAAGCGCATCGACCCAAGTACATAACGTGTCAACGAAGTTAAAAAACAAAGCAGGAGGTGGCAAGCCATGCTATCGCTGTGGGAAACCATGTCACCAAGCAGAGGAGTGCAAAGACTTAGACTGCAGAAGTTGTGGAAAAAAGGGTCACATCAAACATATATGTAAAAATATAAAGAGACAATCAAACAAAAGTACTGAACAAAGGAAAAGCAACTTCAGAGAGTACAAAAATAAAGTGCATAAAATGGAGCGCACAGAGGATGAACAAAGTTATACACTGTCTGAAGTCTTTGCATGTTTTGTCCATTTCAGACATTGGATATGGATACTGGGTGACACCGCTACTGGATGGAAATGCAGTACGGTCGAAAGTGGACACTGGAGAAGCCATATCTTTGCTGTCTGAGGCTGTATACAAGGAGAAACTACATCACCTCACACTACAGCCCACAAAGATGACGCTGAAAACATACACCGGTGAGATTGTTCCAGTGAGAGGAAGTGTGATTGTTACGGTGGAGCTCAACAAACAGAAGGTAAAGCTACCACTCTACATTGTGAAAGGCAACCATCCAGCATTGCTAGGATGCATATGGCTGGAAAAGATCAAACTAAACGGGCAGGAAATTCACATGGTTGCAAAAGAGGACAAAACCTACAACGGATATTGAGTAAACATGCAGATGTGTTCAAAGGAGAACTTGGCAGTATGAAGGACATAACAGTTAAACTGTCCTTGAAACCAGACAGCATGCAAAAATGCTTCAAAGCTAGACCTGTCCCATACGCCATAAAACCAAAAGTTGAAATTGAGCTAAACAGACTAGTCGAGAGTGGAGTATTGGATCCAGTGAATGTTAGTGAATGGGCTACACCCGTTGTTCCAGTCATAAAAAAACATGCATCACTCAGACTCTGTGGTGATTTCAAAGTCCCCATTAACCCAGTCTTGACTGCTGAATAATATCCACTATCCCTCATTGACGACCCCTTTTCTGGCTTAGCTGGAGGACAAAAATTCAGTAAGATAGACTTATGTCAGGCCTATCTAAAGATACATGTGGATCAAGAGTCACAAGAACTGTTGACCCTAGTGACTCACAAAGGACTGTACAGGTACCGGAGGCTTCCTTTTGGAATCACCTCAGCTCCGGCCTTGTTTCAGAGACCTATGACCAGATACTGAGCGGGCTCACTGGGGTCCAATGTTACCTCGAAGATCTACTCATCACCGGCAAAGACGAGCAGGAGCACCTGAGAAACCTAAACACTGCACTACAGAGATTGGAGGAGTACGGTCTGAGAGTCCGGAAGGACAAATGCAAGTTTTTCCGGCCCTCAGTTGAGTACCTGGGCCACGTCATCGACAGCCCGGGGCTCCACAAAGCGCCATCGAAGGTGAAGGACATTGCGGAAGCTACATCCCCACAGAACGTGAGTCAGCTGGGATCATTCTTAGGACTACTGACATACTACGCAATGTTTGTGCCAAACCTAGCTAACATGTTAAAGCCAATGCATGAACTTTTGAACAAAATCAAACAGTGGAAGTGGACAGATAGATGTGAGGAGTCCTTCAAGAAAGTGAAAACAGCCTTAGCTCAGTCAGAGGCAGTAACCCACTTCAACCCCAACTTGCCATTACAGTTGGAATGTGATTCATCGCCTTATGACGCTGGTGCGGTTGTCTCACACATGATGCCATCAGGTGAAGAAAGGCCAATTGCTTTCGCATCATGGACCTTAAGTAAAGCTGAGACCAATTATGCACAGATAGTGTGAACCACTCGCCATTGTGTTTGGAGTTAAGAAATTTCATCAGCCACACCGGCATTCTGTCACTTGCAGCCAGCCGCATGCAGCGATGGGCATTATTGTTATCTGCTCACCAGTACAATATCAAGTACAGAAGGTCTGAGCAGCACTGCAGTGCAGACGGCCTCTCAAGGCTTCCCTTACCTGTCGCACACACTGAGCACTCCCAGGTTGAAATCTTCTACTTCTAGGACGTGACGAACGCCCCAGTTACATCTGTCCAAGTGAAAAAGTTCACCCACACTGATCCAGTGATGTCTGAGGTCGTGGACATTGTCACTCGTGGAAAAGAAGTAGAGATGTCGGACAGCCTACAACCTTACCTAGTGAGGAGAAACGAGTTTACAGTTCAGTTTGGATGTTTGCTATGGGGTTTTCGAGTCATCATACCAACGCCACTGAGAAGGCAGGTGCTTGAAAAACTCCATTCAGGGCACTGTGGCATGGTGCGAGGTTTGGACGCAGCTAAGGAAGACAAGGTCAAATCATGTTTTGCATGTCAAAAGGAACAAGCCTCAGCTAGTGCCACTACACCCATGGGACTTCCCAGAGGAGCCTTCGCATCGAGTCCACATAGACTTTGCAGGTCCACTGGAGGATTGTATGTTCCTAGTCGTAGTTGACGCACACAGCAAATGGCCTGAGGTCACAGTGATGAAGAGCACCTCACCGGAGAGAACCATCAAAGAGCTACGGTCAATCTTCAGTCGCTTCGGATTGCCAACGCAACTCGTTAGCAATAATGGCCCCCAACTGGTGACTGAAGAATTCTGGTCATTCATGAAAGCAAAAGGAATTCAGCACATCAAGTCAGCGCAACATCAAGTCATAACCCTGACACGAACGACCTCGCTGAAAGGTTTGTCCAAACGATGAAGCAAGCTTTAAAATAATCACAAGGGAACGGTCTTCCTGATAACCTACAGAAACACTACCCACGCTACAACCAAAGTGGCACCAACGTCAGCCTTGATGAAAAGACAGCATCGCACGCGACTCGACCTCCTGAGAGCTCCAATGACTAAACAGGTTGTACAGACACAACAGAGAGCACAGTTGGAGAGACGGAGCAAAGCAAAAGAAAGAAGCTTCATAGCTGGAGAGAGAGTTCTTGCTCGGAACTACTGCAAAGGTCCAAAGTGGATACCAGCAACAGCGGTCGCACAAACGGGGCCCTGTGTCCTACACAGTTCACACACCGGAAAACATAATCTGGAGGAGACACGTGGATCAACTGTTGCCAGGAACCAACCTCAGAGATGACTCCTGTCAAGTGACAAACCAAGATCAGCTACTGGAGACCTACAGTTGAAGTCAGAAGTTTACATACAGTTATGTTGGAGTCATTAAAACTCTTTTTTCAACCAGTTCACAAATTTCTTGTTAACAAACTATAGTTTTGGCAAGTTGGTTAGGACATCTACTTGGTGCATGACACAAGTAAATTTTCCAACAATTGTTTACAGATTACTTCTCTTATAATTCACTGTATCACAATTTCAGTGGGTCAGAAGTTTACATACACTAAGATGACTGTGCCATTAAACAGCTTGGAAAATTCCAGAAAATTATGTCATGGCTTTAGAAGATACTGATAGGCTTTAGAAGATTCTGATTTGAGTCAATTGGAGGTGTTCCTGTGGATGTATTTCAAGGCCTACCTTCAAACTCGGTGTCTCTTGCTTGACATCATGGGAAAATCAAAAGAAATCAGCCAAGACCTGAGAAAAAAAATTGTAGACCTTCACAAGTCTGGTTCATCCTTGGGAGCAATTTCCAAACACCTGAAGGTACCACTTTCATCTGTACAAACAATAGTACACAAGTATAAACACCATGGGACCACAAAGCCATTATACCGCTCAGGAAGGAGACATGTTCTGTCTCCTAGAGATGAATGAACAAAAGCAAAGGACCTTGTGAAGATTCTAGAGGAAACAGGTACAAAAGTATCTATATCCACAGTAAAATGTGTCCTATATCGACATAACCTGAAAGGCCGCTCAGCAAGGAAGAAGCAACTGCTCCAAAACGGCCATAAAAAAGCCAGACTACGGCTTGCAACTGCACATGGGGACAAAGATCATACTTTTTGGAGAAATGTCCTCTGTTCTGATGAAACAAAAATGGAACTGTTTGGCCATAATGACCATCGTTATGTTTGAGGGAAAAAGGGGGAAGCTTGCAAGCCGAAGAACACCATCCCAGCCGTGATGTACGGGGGTGGCAGCATCATGTAGTGGGGGTGCTTTGCTGAAGGAGGGACTGGTGCACTTCACAAAATAGATGGCATCACGAGGAAGGAAAATTATGTGGATATATTCAAGACATCAGTCAGGAAGTTAAAGCTTGGTCTCAAATTGGTCTTCCAAATGGACAATGACCCCAAGCATAGTTCCAAAGTTGTGGCAAAATGGCTTAAGGACAACAAAGTCAAGGTATTGGAGTGGCCATCACAAAGACCTGACTTCAATCCTATATAAAATTTGTGGGCAGAACTGAAAAAGCTTGTACGAGCAAGGAGGCCTACAAACCTGACTCAGTTACACCAGCTCTGTCAGGATGAATGGGCCAAAATTCACCCAACTTATTGTGGGAATCTTGTGGAAGGCTACCTGAAACGTTTGACCCAAGTTAAACAATGTAAAGGCAATGCTACCAAATACTAATTGAGTGTATGTACACGTCTGACCCACTGGGAATGTGATGAAAGAATAACCTGAAATAAATACTTCGCTCTACTATTATTCTGACATTTCACATTCTTAAAATAAAGTGGTGACCCTAACTGACCTAAAACAGGGACTTTTTTACTTGGATTAAATGTCAGGAATTGTGAAAAACTGAGTTAAATTGTATTTGGCTAAGGTGAATGTAAACTTCCAACTTCAACTGTACCATGACTACGAGCCGGCCCCTTGAACATCCACTGCAGTAACCTACACATTTGGAAAGTCCTCCTCACCCCCCGAACCAGCCAGAGTGCCTAGTCAGGGTACTGTTGCACCCCAGTCTGGGCATACACCATCACCACTCAGACTCAGAGACAATGTGAATGTAGACTCACCTGTACGTCGTCACTTCCTGTTGAATCTGCAGACGTGTTGCTGTGCGTTTTGTTGCTGTGCGTTTTGCTGCCAACTTTACTTTACTTTGCTAGCTGACAACTTTACGTTTTTTGTTTTTAATTACCGTTTATATTTTTAGTTTTTCCATCGCAACTTTTTTCCCTCATTCAACTTTTTCACTCCGGACGCTTTATCTGGACATGGTTCGTCAACACCTTCAACAGCCGAAGCTAAGTAGTAACATTAACATGATGTCTTCTAATTGCAGTCGCTGTACTCATAATATACAGGAGAACGATCGCCTTACGGCGAGAATAGCTGTGCTACAAGCCCAGCTTCAGACACAATCGTTAGGCAAGGGTAATTTCAGTGTAGGAAAGGAAGAAACAGCGTCTGTGCCACCAGTAAGTACAGATAGTAACGTTAGTATAAATCCCCCCGCACAGTCCCCGCAGCCGGACAACTTTCTCATGGCTTCTGGAGGGAAATGCTGTTGGAATGCTCAACCGGTGTCGCTCATTCAGCCGACAGAAACTTTCAACCGGTTTTCCCCATTATGTAGCGAGTCGGAGTCTGAGTCTGAGTCTTCTCTTGTCTCTACTCCTCCCGTTACGGGGTCTGAGACGCCGAAGGCTCCCACCATTAGCTCTGACAAATTGAAAACCCTAGTCATTGGCGACTCCATTACCCGCAGTATTAGACTTAAAACGAATCACCCAGCGATCATACACTGTTTACCAGGGGGCAGGGCTACCGACGTTAAGGCTAATCTAAAGATGGTGCTGGCTAAAGCTAAATCTGGCGAGTGTAGAGAGTATAGAGATATTGTTATCCACGTCGGCACCAACGATGTTAGGATGAAACAGTCAGAGGTCACCAAGTGCAACATAGCTTCAGCGTGTAAATCAGCTAGAAAGATGTGTCGGCATCGAGTAATTGTCTCTGGCCCCCTCCCAGTTAGGGGGAGTGACGAGCTCTACAGCAGAGTCTCAGCACTCAATCGCTGGTTGAAAACTGTTTTCTGCCCCTCCCAAAAGATAGAATTTGTAGATAATTGGCCCTCTTTCTGGGACTCACCCACAAACAGGACCAAGCCTGACCTGCTGAGGAGTGACGGACTCCATCCTAGCTGGAGGGGTGCTCTCATCTTATCTACCAACATAGATAGGGCTCTAACTCCTCTAGCCCCACAATGAAATAGGGTGCAGGCCAGGCAGCAGGCTGTTAGCCAACCTGCCAGCTTAGTGGAGTCTGCCAATAGCACAGTCAGTGTAGTCAGCTCAGCCATACCCATTGAGACTGTGTCTGTGCCTCGACCTAGGTTGGGCAAAACTAAACATGGCGGTGTTCGCCTTAGCAATCTTATTAGGATAAAGACCTCCTCCATTCCTGCCATTATTGAAAGAGATCGTGATACCTCACATCTCAAAATAGGGTTACTTAATGTTAGATCCCTCACTTCAAAGGCAGTCATAGTCAATGAACTAATCACTGATCATAATCTTGATGCGATTGGCCTGACTGAAACATGGCTTAAGCCTGATGAATTTACTGTGTTAAATGAGGCCTCACCTCCTGGTTACACTAGTGACCATATCCCCCGTGCATCCCGCAAAGGCGGAGGTGTTGCTAACATTTACGATAGCAAATTTCAATTTACAAAAAAAAAAATGGCGTTTTCGTCTTTTGAGCTTCTAGTCATGAAATCTATGCAGCCTACTCAATCACTTTTTATAGCTACTGTTTACAGGCCTCCTGGGCCATATACAGCGTTCCTCTCTGAGTTTCCTGAATTCCTATCAGACCTTGTAGTCATAGCAGATCATATTCTAATTTTTGGTGATTTTAATATTCACATGGAGAAGTCCACAGACCCACTCCAAAAGTCTTTCGGAGCCATCATCGACTCAGTGGGTTTTGTCCAACATGTCTCTGGACCTACTCACTGCCACAGTCATACTCTGGACCTAGTTTTGTCCCATGGAATAAATGTTGTAGATCTTAATGTTTTTCCACATAATCCTGGACTATCGGACCACCATTTTATTACGTTTGCAATCGCAACAAATAATCTGCTCAGACCCCAACCAAGGAGCATCAAAAGTCGTGCTATAAATTCTCAGACAACACAAAAATTCCTTGATGCCCTTCCAGACTCCTTCTGCCTACCCAAGGACGTCAGAGGACAAAAATCAGTTAACCACTTAACTGAGGAACTCAATTTAACCTTGCGCAATACCCTAGATGCAGTTGCACCCCTAAAAATGAAAAACATTTGTCATAAGAAACTAGCTCCCTGGTATACAGAAAATACCCGAGCTTTGAAGCAAGCTTCCAGGAAATTGGAACGGAAATGGCGCCACACCAAACTGGAAGTCTTCCGACTAGCTTGGAAAGACAGTACCGTGCAGTACCGAAGAGCCCTCACTGCTGCTCGATCATCCTACTTTTCCAACTTAATCGAGGAAAATAAGAACAATCCAAAATTTCTTTTTGATACTGTTGCAAAGCTAACTAAAAAGCAGCATTCCCCAAGAGAGGATGGCTTTCACTTCAGCAGTAATAAATTCATGAACTTCTTTGAGGAAAAGATCATGACCATTAGAAAGCAAATTACGGACTCCTCTTTGAATCTGCGTATTCCTCCAGGGCTTAGCTGTCCTGGATCTGCACAGCTCTGCGAGGGCCTGGGATCGGGAGAGACACTTAAGTGTTTTAGTACTATATCTCTTGACACAATGATGAAAATAATCATGGCCTCTAAACCTTCAAGCTGCATACTGGATCCTATTCCTACTAAACTGCTGAAGGAGCTGCTTCCTGTGCTTGGCCCTCCTATGTTGAACATAATAAACAGCTCTCTATCCACCGGATGTGTACCAAACTCACTAAAAGTGGCAGTGATAAAGCCTCTCTTGAAAAAGCCAAACCTTGACCCGGAAAATATAAAAAACTATCGGCCTATATCGAATCTTCCATTCCTCTCAAAAATTTTAGAAAAAGCTGTTGCGCAGCAACTCACTGCCTTTCTGAAGACAAACAATGTATACGAAATGCTTCAGTCTGGTTTTAGACCCCATCATAGCACTGAGACTGCACTTGTGAAGGTGGTAAATGACCTTTTAATGGCGTCAGACCGAGGCTCTGCATCTGTCCTCGTGCTACTAGACCTTAGTGCTGCCTTTGACACCATCGATCACCACATTCTTTTGGAGAGACTGGAAACCCAAATTGGTCTACACGGACAAGTTCTGGCCTGGTTTAGATCTTACCTGTCGGAAAGATATCAGTTTGTCTCTGTGAATGGTCTGTCCTCTGACAAATCAACTGTACATTTCGGTGTTCCTCAAGGTTCCGTTTTAGGACCACTATTGTTTTCACTATATATTTTACCTCTTGGGGATGTTATTCGAAAACATAATGTTAACTTTCACTGCTATGCGGATGACACACAGCTGTACATTTCAATGAAACATGGTGAAGCCCCAAAATTGCCCTCGCTAGAAGCCTGTGTTTCAGACATAAGGAAGTGGATGGCTGAAAACGTTCTACTTTTAAACTCGGACAAAACAGAGATGCTTGTTCTAGGTCCCAAGAAACAAAGAGATCTTCTGTTAAATCTGACAATTAATCTTGATGGTTGTAAAGTCGTCTCAAATAAAACTGTGAAGGACCTCGGCGTTACTCTTGACCCTGATCTCTCTTTTGACGAACATATCAAGACTGTTTCAAGGACAGCTTTTTTCCATCTACGTAACATTGCAAAAATCAGAAATTTTCTGTCCAAAAATGATGCAGAAAAATTAATCCATGCATTTGTTACTTCTAGGTTAGACTACTGCAATGCTCTACTTTCCGGCTACCCGGATAAAGCACTAAATAAACTTCAGTTAGTGCTAAATACGGCTGCTAGAATCCTGACTAGAACCAAGAAATTTGATCATATTACTCCAGTGCTAGCTTCCCTACACTGGCTTCCTGTTAAGGCAAGGGCTGATTTCAAGGTTTTACTGTTAACCTATAAAGCGTTACATGGGCTTGCTCCTACCTATCTTTCCGAGTTGGTCCTGCCGTACATACCAATACGTACGCTACGGTCACAAGACGCAGGCCTCCTAATTGTCCCTAGAATTTCTAAGCAAACAGCGGGAGGCAGGGCTTTCTCCTATAGATCTCCATTTTTATGGAACAGTCTGCCTACCCATGTGAGAGACGCAGACTCGGTCTCAACCTTTAAGTCTTTACTGAAGACTTATCTCTTCAGTAGGTCATATGATTGAGTGTAGTCTGGCCCAGGAGTGTGAAGGTGAACGGAAAGGCTCTGGAGCAACGAACCGCCCTTGCTGTCTCTGCCAGGCCGGTTCCCCTCTCTCCACTGGGATTCTCTGCCTCTAACCCTGTTACAGGGGCTGAGTCACTGGCTTGCTGGTGCTCTTTCATGCCGTCCCTAGGAGGGGTGCGTCACTTGAGTGGGTTGAGTTACTGACGTGATCTTCCTGTCTGGGTTGGCGCCCCCCCTTGGTTTGTGCTGTGGTGGAGACCTTTGTGGGCTATACTCGGCCTTGTCTCAGGATTGTAAGTTGGTGGTTGAGGATATCCCTCTAGTGGTGCGGGGGCTGTGCTTTGGCAAAGTGGGTGGGGTTATATCCTTCCTGTTTGGCCCTGTCCGGGGGTTTCTTCGGATGGGGCCACAGTGTCTCCTGACCGCTCCTGTCTCAGCCTCCAGTATTTATGCTGCAGTAGTTTATGTGTCGGGGGGCTAGGGTCAGTTGGTTATACCTGGAGTACTTCTCCTGTCTTATCCAGTGTCCTGTGTGAATTTAAGTATGCTCTCTCTAATTCTCTCGTTCTCTCTTTCTCTCTGAGAACCTGAGCCCTAGGACCATACGTCAGGACTACCGGGCATGATGACACCTTGCTGTCCCCAGTCCGCCTGGCCTTGCTGCTATTCCAGTTTCAACTGTTCTGCCTGCGGTTACGAAACCCCTACCTGTCCCAGACCTGCTGTTTTCAACTCTTAATGATCGGCTATGAAAAGCCAACTGAGATTTATTCCTGATTATTATTTGACCATGCTTGTCATTTATGAACATTTTGAAAATCTTGGCTCTCTCTAATTTTCTCCTTCTCTCTTTCTTTCTCTCGGAGGACCTGAGCCCTAGGACCATACGTCGGGACTACCGGCCGTGGTGACTCCTTGCTGTCCCCAGTCCGCCTGGCCTTGCTGCTATTCCAGTTTCAACTGTTCTGCCTGCGGTTATGGAACCCCTACCTGTCCCAGACCTGCTGTTTTCAACTCTTAATGATCGGCTATGAAAAGCCAACTGAGATTTATTCCTGATTATTATTTGACCATGCTTGTCATTTATGAACATTTTGAAAATCTTGGCTCTCTCTAATTTTCTCCTTCTCTCTTTCTTTCTCTCGGAGGACCTGGGCCCTAGGACCATGCGTCGGGACTGCCGCCCGTGGTGACTCCTTGCTGTCCCCAGTCCGCCTGGCCTTGCTGCTATTCCAGTTTCAGCTGTTCTGCCTGCGGTTATGGAACCGCCACCTGTCCCAGACCTGTTGTTTTTCAACTCTTAATGATCAGCTATGAAAAGCCAACTGAAAATTATTCATGATTATTATTTGACCATGCTTGTCACTTATGAACATTTTTGAACATCTTGGCATAGTTCTGTTATAATCTCCACCCGGCACAGCCAGAAGAGGACTGGCCACCCCTCATAGCCTGGTTCCTCTCTAGGTTTCTTCCTAGGTTTTGGCCTTTCTAGGGAGTTTTTCCTAGCCACCGTGCTTCTACACCTGCATTACTAGCTGTTTGGGGTTTTAGGCTGGGTTTCTGTACAGCACTTCGAGATATTAGCTGATGTACGAAGGGCTATATAAAAAAATAAAATTGATTACCCTGCAAGAGAAAGACGACCCCCTGACAGGTTGACTATTTAGTTCAGACTAACCTCCGACATTGGGGCAGAATACACCCCAGGGTTAAGTCTGGATACTGAGGCAGTCTACCCTATTTCCCTAGTTTAGAAAAGGCTATTCTGAAAAGTTCATTTATTTACATTAAGAGAACTTAGCCAAAACAGTGAATATTAACTTTTTCCTTATGAGTCATCAAAAGTAAAGGGGGAGGAATATGTTGTGTATTGATATTCTAGTTTTGTCCCTTTTGTCACGTTCCTGACCTTATTTCCTTTATTTTGTCTTTGTTTAGTATGGTCAGGACGTGAGCTGGGTGGGCATTCTATGTTATGTGTTTCTATGTTTAGGTTCATTGTTATTTAGCCTGATATGGTTCTCAATCAGGGGCAGGTGTTTTACGTTTCCTCTGATTGAGAACCATATTAAGGTAGGCTGTTCACACTGTTTGTTTGTGGGTGATTGTTCCTGTGTCAGTACCACACGGGACTGTTTCGTTTCGTTCATTCGTGTGTTCATGTGTTTTGTTCTCAAGTTCAGGTCTGTTCACGTCGTTTGTTATTTTGTAATTTGTTCAAGTGTTTTTCGTCTTCGTTTAAATAAACGTGATTATGTCTTTAAACTACGCTGCATATTGGTCCGATCCTTGCTCCTCCTCAGACGAGGAGGAGAACGAACGTTACAGAATCACCCACCAACCAAGGTCCAAGCAGCATGGGAAAAAGCAGCAGCAGCGATCGCAGGATTTCTGGACATGGGAGGAAATTCTGGACGGTAAGGGACCCTGGGCACAACCTGGAAAATATCGCCGCCCTCGTGAAGAGCTGGAGGCAGCTAAAGCCGAGAGGCGGTGGTATGAGGAGGCAGCACGGAAGCGAGGCTGGAAGCCTGTGAGTCAAGCCCAAAAATTTATTGGGGGGGGGGTTCAACGGAGTGTGGCGAAGTCAGGTAGAAGACCTGCGCCAACTCCCCGAGCTTACCGTGGAGAGCGAAAGTACGGGCAGACACCGTGTTATGCGGTAAAGCGCACGGTGTCTCCTGTACGTGTGATTAGCCCGGTGCGGGTTATTCCACCTCCCCGCACTGGCCGGGCTAGATTGAGCATTGAGCCAGGTGCCATGAAGCCGGCTCAACGCGTCTGGTCTCCAGTGCGTCTCCTCGGGCCGGCATACATGGCACCAGCCTTACGCATGGTGTCCCCGGTTCGCCAACACAGCCCAGTGCGGGTTATTCCACCTCCCCGCACTGGTCGGGCTACGGGGAGCATTCAACCAGGTAAGGTTGGGCAGGCTCGGTGCTCAAGGGAGCCAGTACGCCTGCACAGTCCGGTATATCCGGCGCCACCTCCCCGCCCCAGCCCAGTACCACCAGTGCCAACACCACGCACCAAGCCTCCTGTGCGTCTCCAGAGTCCTGTGCGTCCTGTTGCTGCTCCCCTCACTAGCCTTAAGGTGCGTGTCCTTAGCCCGGTACCACCAGTTCCGGCACCACGCACCAGGCCTACTGTGCGCCTCAGCCGGCCAGAGCCTGCACTGCCCGTCTGCCCAGAACCGCCTGCACTGCCCGTCTGCCCAGAGCCGCCTGAACTGCCCGTCTGCCCAGAGCCGCCTGAACTGCCGTTCTGTCCTGAGCCTTCAAAGCCGCCCGTCTGTCCTGAGCCTTCAGAGCCGCCCGTCTGTCCTGAGCCTTCAAAGCCGCCCGTCTGTCCTGAGCCGCTAGAGCCGTCCGTCAGTCAGGAGCCGCTAGAGCCGTCCGCCAGACAGGAGCCGCTAGAGCCGTCCGCCAGACAGGAGCCGCTAGAGCTGCCCGCCAGACAGGACCAGCCAGAGCCGTCAGCCAGCCATGACCAGCCAGAGCCGTCAGCCAGCCATGACCAGCCAGAGCCGTCAGCCAGCCATGACCAGCCAGACCCGGCAGCAGAACGTTCTCCACGGCGTCTCCAGACTCTGTCACGTCTGTCACGTGCTCAGTGTGAACCTGCTTTCATCTGTGAAGAGCACAGGGCGCCAGTGGCGAATTTGCCAATCTTGGTGTTCTCTGGCAAATGCCAAACGTCCTGCACGGTGTTGGGCTGTAAGCACAACCCCCACCTGTGGACGTCGGGCCCTCATACCACCCTCATGGAGTCTGTTTCTGACCGTTTGAGCAGACACATACACATTTGTGGCCTGCTGGAGGTCATTTTCCAGGGCTCTGGCAGTGCTCCTCTTTGCACAAAGGCGGAGGTAGCTGTCCTGCTGCTGGGTTGTTGCCCTCGTACGGCCTCCTCCACGTCTCCTGATGTACTGGCCTGTCTCCTGGTAGCGCCTCCATGCTCTGGACACTACGCTGACAGACACAGCAAACATTCTTGCCACAGCTCGCATTGATGTGCCATCCTGGATGAGCTGCACTACCTGAGCCACTTGTGTGGGTTGTAGACTCCGTCTCATGCTACCACTAGAGTGAAAGCACCGCCAGCATTCAAAAGTGACCAAAACATCAGCCAGGAAGTATAGGAACTGAGAAGTGGTCTGTGGTCACCACCTGCAGAACCACTCCTTTATTGGGGGTGTCTTGCTAATTGCCTATAATTTCAACCTGTTGTCTATTCCATTTGCACAACAGCATGTGAAATGTATTGTCAATCAGTGTTGCTTCCTAAGTGGACAGTTTGATTTCACAGAAGTGTGATTGACTTGGAGTTACATTGTGTTGCTTAAGTGTTCCCTTTATTTTTTTGAGCAGTGTATATGGGGTATACAACAATCTCAGCTTTGTAGATTTTGCTGCGAAGAGACAGAATCAATAGATAATTTATTCTCGTTTTTATTTATATATATTTTTATTTTACCTTTATTTATACAGGTTTTTTTCTCATTGAGATAATATCTCTTTTCCAAGAGAGACCTGGTCCAATAGCAGCAGGGGGAACAACGTTTCAGACAAAACAACTTACATACACTATGTCACGCCCTGACCTTAACAATCCTTTTTATGTCTCTATTTTGGGTTTGGTCAGGGCGTGAGTTGGGGTGGGCATGCTATGTTTTGTGTTCTATGTTTTCTATTTCTGTGTGTTTGGCCGGGTGTGGTTCTCAATCAGAGGCAGCTGTCTATCGTTGTCTCTGATTGAGAACCATACTTAGGTATCCTTTTCCCACCTGTGTTTTGTGGGTAGTTATTTTCTGTTTTGTGTTTCTGCACCTGACGGGACTGTTTCGGTTTTCATTTATTTTTTGGTTATTTTTGTTATAGTGTTCAGTTCTGAAATAAAAGCATGAACACTTACCACGTTGCGCTTTGGTCCACACCTAATTCACTAACACAACATTAAACAAAACTATAAACACACATACAGTACAACAATTACATATTACATTAAAAACAGCTGGCCTAAAAACAATTACACTCTTCTATGATATATACGTCGATCAAGTGTTTAAACTCGAAACTAAATCATCACATTTTAAAATGTTCAGGAGAGAATTCCAGGACCACGGTGCTAAGTAACGAAAACTATTTCTACCGTGACCTGTTCTAATTTTTGGTACTGTTAGAAGCAAATCAGAATGGGACCGTAATTTATATTTTTTTACTGACCTGACTAAAAAAGAACAGAGATAAAATTGCATTTTACCCAATATGGCCTTATAAATCAGTGTATACAAGTGTTTAAGCCTACGCAAGGTCAATGACGACCAGCCAACCGCTCTGTAGAGATCACAATGATGTGTTAGACATTTCTGATTTGTAATGAACCTGAGGGCTGCATGATACACTGAATCAAGTGCTCTCAGGGTAGTGGCTGAGGCCTGCATATAACATCACTAAAATCTAAAACAGTAATGTACATCGTACCAGCTCCTTCCTGGCCTCAAAAGAAAAACAAGCCTTATGCCGGTAATATAATCCTATTTTCAGCTTGAGCTTCCTTATCAAGTTCTCTACATGCACAGTGAAGCTCAGCTTATCATCAACCCACACACCCAAATATTTGTACACTTTAACTTTCTCTATAGTATGTCCAGCCAATGTAGCAATGACATGATTTGTAACATGCCTGGCATTTGAAAATACAGTGCATTTTGTTTTACCCAAATTTAGAATCAGCTTTAAATCATACAGATTCTGTTGTATGATGTTAAATGCTCTTTGGGCATTTTCAAAAGCTAAAGATAAATTACTACCACTTGAATAAAGAACAGTATCATCTGCATAAAAATGTACATCCGCTGTTTCAATAAGATCCCCAATGTTGTTGATATACAAAATGAACAACAGTGGGCCCAAAATAGAACCTTGCGGAACACCTGAGCACACCTCTATGGACTCAGATTTACAACCATCCGCCATTACACATTGTGTACGATTTGATAGGTAATTTATAAACCAATCTAGAGCATGACCAGTAATTCCACAACATTTTAACCTTTGCATTAACACAGCATGGTCCACGGTGTCAAAAGCCTTCGACAAATCAATAAAAACAGACACACAATGTAACTTCTTATCAAGAGCACAGTGGATGTCATTTAAAACCTTCAATGTTGCTGAAACAGTGCTGTGGCCAGACGTAAAACCTGATTGCCATCCATTTAACCTTTCAGTGATACCCATCCCGGATCCGGGATCCTCCTCATCAAAAAAGCTGACTAGCATAGCCTAGCGCGACAGGGATATCATATAATATAATTTTCATGAAATCACAAGTCCAATACAGCAAATGAAAGATAAACATCTTGTGAATCCAGCCATCATTTCCGATTTTTAAAATGTTTTACAGCGTAAACACAATATGTATTTCTATTAGCTAACCACAATAGCCAAACACACAACCGCATATTTTCACCATGTTTCCACCGCATAGGTAGCTTTCACAAAACCGACAAAATAGAGATATAATTAGTCACTAACCTTGAACAACTTCATCAGATGACAGTCTTATAACATGTTATACAATACATTTATGTTTTGTTCGAAAATATGCATATTTGAGGTATAAATCATAGTTTTACATTGCAGCCACCATCAAAAATAGCATCAAAGCAGCCAGAATAATTACAGAGAGCAACGTGAAATACATAAATACTCA
Source organism: Salvelinus namaycush (assembly GCF_016432855.1). Taxonomy (NCBI): domain Eukaryota; kingdom Metazoa; phylum Chordata; class Actinopteri; order Salmoniformes; family Salmonidae; genus Salvelinus; species Salvelinus namaycush. Next base: position 28,233,706 of record NC_052329.1, read on the forward strand.
TCATAAAACATTTATGAAAAATACATGGTGTACAGCAAATGAAAGATAAACATCTTGTGAATCCAGCCAATATTTCCGATTTATTAAGTGTTTTACAGCGAAAACACAATATAGCATTATATTAGCTTACCACAATAGCCAAACACACAACCGCATTTATCAGCAGCAAAAGGTAGCGATCGCAAAAATACAGCAAAAGATATAACATTATTCATGAACCTTGACAAACTTCATCAGATGACAGTCCTATAACATCAGGTTATACAATACACTTATGTTTTGTTCGAAAATGTGCATATTTAGAGCTGAAATCCGTGGTTATACATTGTGAAAATGTAGCAACTTTTGCCCAGAATCTCCGGATATATTTCTGACACTCACCTAATCTGACCAAATAACTCATCATAAACTTTACTAAAAAATACATGTTGTACAGCAAATGAAAGATACACTAGTTCTTAATGCAACCGCATTAAGTGCAATGTATTATCATGCTAAAACTTGAGGTGATGGCAGCTGATGAGCAGCACGACAATGGGCTTCAGGATCTCGTCATGGTGTGTCTGTGCATTCAAATTGCAATCGACAAAATGCAATTGTGTTCATTGTCCATAGCTTATGCCTGCCCATACGATATCTCCACCACCCTGTTCACAACGTTGACATCAGCAAACTGCTCGCCCACACGACACCATACACGTAGTCTGCAGATGTGAGGTCGGTTGGACTTACATCAAAATTCTCTAAAACAACGTTGGAGGCTGCTTATGGTAGAGAAATTAACGTTAAATTCTTTGGCAACAGCTCTGGTGGACATTCCTACAGTCAGCATGCCAATTGCACCCTCCCACAAAACTTGAGGCATCTGTAGCATTTTGTTGTGTGACAAACCTGTACATTTTAGAGTGGCCTTTTGTTGTCCCCAGCACAAGATGCACAGGTATAATTATCATGCTGTTTAATCACCTTCTTGATATGCCACACCTGTCAGGTGGATGGATTATCTTGGCAAATGAGAAATGTACACTAACAGGGATGTAACCAAATTTGTGGACCAAATTTGAGATAATCAACTTTTTGTGGGTATGGAACATTTCTGGGATCTTTCATTTCCGCTCATGAAACACGGGACCAATAATTTACATGTTGTGTTTATATTTCTGTTCATTGTATTTTGATGTCCATTAGGGAACATTACGAAAAGGTTCCTATTTGTGTCGGACATTTTCCATGAGACATTCAATGTCCAAAAGGAGACATTTCATTATCGTCAAGGGGATGTCACATGATGGTAGTTTTTAGGCCAATCTCAAGACTTCCTTTTACTAGTCTTCAGGACATCACGATATGGTCCCAGGGGAACGTTCGTTGGGGAACCTTTGTCTAGTTCCCTGTAAGTTACTAGGATGTTACCGAGTACCATATCAGGACCATGTCAGGTACTTTTTAGGACATTCTCTGGACTTAATTTGACTATTCTTCAGTACGTTGCATGATGGTCCCAAGGGAACTTTCTCTGGGGGACCTTTGTCTAGTTCTTGCTAAGTTACTAGGACGTCACTGAGGATCATATCAGGACTTTCTTAGGACGTTCTCAGGACTTAAATTTTAATAGTCATTAGGACATTGCGTGATGGTCCCAAGGAAACATCCCTGCAAACAAAAATAATTTGTTAGGACATCCCTGGAATGTCACAAAATGGTCTTCTAAAGTAGTCAGGACATTGTGCCATGGTCCCGTGGAGTTTTTTTCTAGTTCCCAGTTTGTCCCAGGAACATCCTGAGGACATTTTTAGGCATTCTTGGGAAGTTGTGGGAAGTCTTGGGAAGTTGTGTCATTCACGTGATGGTCCCAGGTGGCCAAAACCATTATAAGTTAAGGTAAGTCGTATCCTGTTCAGCTAAAATAGTGTACAAATCTTTGATCAGTAACAATATGATTACATTTGACATGATTACTTAGTACTGACTTTTCATTATGACCCCACTTGGGCTTTGAATTAACTACCCCCTCTGCACATTCATTACTTATAATACATCTCTTATCAGCATAAGAGTGCCATCTGCTCTGCCATTTTAGTTATCAGTTAATCTGAATATTCTATTATCATTGACTTATTTCAGCTATTTCAGTTTGGGTTTTCAGTAGAGTTGTCTAATGTTGGTGGGTTATATTATTCGGTTTTAATCGTACTCCTCAATCACTATTATATTTTAACAGCTGGAATTTACTTTGAAGGGCGAAGTGTAGGAATACATGTGAAATCAGTCATTGACAGAGACATGGTGGCATAGCAGGAATATCGGAAAGCTATGAATGAAGGGGTTCTGAGTTCAAATCCCATATGTGGACATGTTTCTAATAATTACTGTATAAATGAGCACGCACATTGTAATCATGTACAGTATGTGAAATATCTAAGTTGAAAACATTATATGGTAAAAGCACTGGTGGGTGTCCTTAACATTGTCAAAAGACAAAGAGCTGTGAATGGATCAGTGGTTCACAAATCAGGGACTTGATTTGCTTGGCAACAGTAGCAAGTGTTGATGCGTAAAGAAACTAGGGTATTCATGCCCTGGCTATAATACATTTTTGGGGGGGCGAGAACGTCTCTTTGCTACCATGAAGTGAAGTCCCCAGGAAAAACTGGGAACTAGACTCAAGATCCAGAGGACCATGACACAATGTCCTAAGAAAGTCCTAAAAACGCATTGGCGAACCGTGACTATTGAACCTAGTCCTTCAGAGGGAACAAAGATCTAGCCTACGTTGTATCAAACCCCAAAATGTAGAAAAATAACAGACAACATAGCATTACTTAATGTGCTGAAATCCAAAGGGGATGCCCAGCAGAGATAAGTGGGATGGGATGAGGGAAACCGAGCGTTGGAATCTAGAACTGGAGATGAGTGAGAGTGAAGTTGCTGAGTGAGGGGTAAAATTACGGGGAAAAAATAAACAAATACAAAAACCAAAATTCAAATTAAAAAATTACTTTAAAAAGGAAGGTTGTTACATCCAATGCATGGACAGGTTGCGATCTGGATGGACACATCTGCTAGATTACTAAAATGTAATGTAAATGTTGAGAAGCTTCACTGCAGGTGGATTGTACGTTTAAAAGTCAATAAAAATAAAATACAAAATTGCAACATCATCGACCTTGAAGTTGATAACATCTGCTGCTGCTGCAGTTGTCGTCGCCATTGTCACACTATTAAAACACACGCTAGCTACTAGCGTGGGAAGACTACTGCTTCCTAATGCCACTGATTCTTTGCTCTTGCGCACTCAATAGTGACGTACTTATTTTTTTTGTACGGTTCCACCCATTACAAGTCAAAATGTGGTTGGTTCATTCCACTCTCAAACCACAATTCTGCTCTCATACAGTTGAATGGCAGGGAAAGGGGATACCTAGTCAGTTGCACAACTGAACGCATTCAACCAAATTGTGTCTTCCGCATTTAACCTAACCCTTCTGAATCTACATCATACATTTTTTTGAAAAGATGAATTAGAAATTAAAATGACATCTAAAAAGTAATCAGGGAAGCCTCCGGAATAAACTGGGAACTACACCAAACCTACAGGGGACCACTTTAGTTGACCATTTTGTGACATTCCTGGGACTTCCTAACGACAAATGTTTATTTGCAAGGAACCAATCCAAACATCTGCCAGCACAATATAATTTTTCACCCCAAATCTGAATACTGTATAAAACCAGAATTGTTCTAAAACAGAGCCTTGGGGAACACCATATTTAATCTGTGAATTATAAAGATCAGATACCTAATATTACATCAAACATTTGCAGTCACAAAACTATGCCGAAATGCCACATATTTGTATAGTCAATTATAAAAACAAAACATAATTCAAAATTAGTGAAGTGAAGGCCTAGTACCTTTTTACAAACCTGCCTGGTTTTATTGATCCTAAAGCCATACATAATAGGATTAAAAAGTGGTGGACATATTGGAAAATAAACAAATAAAAGTGTGAAGTATAGGTGGACTATGTGCAGTATCATGTCTGCCTTGTAGATTTAAAAATAAACAGTCAAAGGAGAAGTTCAGCAAAGAGGCTATATGTGGTGTACAAGTGTTAAAAGCTTTTGGTTTCGTCTCTTTTGAAAACTGTTAACAAATTTATAGAATTCTTACATCTGAGTACATGTTAGGAAATATAGTACAAGCCAAAGGAAGTACAGTTACAACAAGACCCCATATTGTATTTTCGTGTAATATTGAACAGGAAAGCTTGACCACAGAGTAGTTGTCACAATACACTCTGTCTATAACATTGTCACAAAACTGCAGTCACAAACTCAGGGAGATAGGGATGACATCCATGAAAAAATAATACAACCAGGACAGCCAAATTAAGCCACTAATTATTTTAGGTTTCATAATAATGTTATACAGTAGAGCGGTGGTTCCCCAACATTTTCACTCGGGCCCCCTTCATCATTGGGGAACATGTCTCATGTGTGTTCATGTGATATCTGGTGACTCAAACATTACAACAAAATCAATGGGCTAAAACACTTAGCTCAATGGGCTCAAAAACGTTAGCTGACATGAGCTAATTGATCTGGATATTTAAATAGCTCTCTAAGGTCTGAAATGTCTGAAATGACAAGAGGAAAACAACTACCCAATTTCGAAATTGCACCTTGTGCATTCTACTTTTACAACTTTCAAGAGTAAGTTGAAAGCCTGACTGAGTTTCTTAAAATATTACTGAATACATTCAAAGGCAAAATAACAAATGGATTACATGTAAAGTACGCTAAACACAACATTTAGACAATTAATTTCAGTTGTCGATGTGTTCAGAGAGTCCCTGGTTAACGCCCAGGTTGGGGCAAGGTGAGGGACAGAAGCAACACTGTTACACATGGCCAGCGTGACATTCCTAAATAAAAATAGTAGATTGGTATGATAGTTTGATTTGATTAGTACAGCACATCATAAGAATACACGTCCTTAATGTTATGTTATTGAACAGGCTGTGTTAGTGGCCTATGATTCTATTAAAACAATGTATGTGTAGGGACCCTCTAGCCTTACACTCTACACTGAAGAAGAGGTACAGTCCATTCAGAAAGTATTCAGACCCCTTGACATTTTGTTAAGTCTTATTCTAAAATTGAATGAATTGTTTTTTCCCCTCGTCAATCTACACACAATACCCCATAATGACAAAGCAAAAACATGTTTTTAGAAACGTTAGTAAATGTATAATTGTTTTTTTACGTAAATATTACATTTACACAAGTATTCAGACCCTTTACACAGTACTTATAGAAGGACCTTTGGCAGCAATTACAGCCCTGCGTCTTCTTGGGTATGACGCTACAAGCTTGGCACACCGGTATTTGGGGAGTTTCTCCCATTCTTCTCTGCAGATCCTCTCAAGCTCTGTCAGGTTGGATGGGGAGCATTGCTAAACAGCTATTTTCAGGTCTCTCCGGAGATGTTGGATCGGATTCAAGTCTGGGCTCTGGCTGGGCCGCTCAAGGACATTCAGAGACTTGTCCCGAAGCCATTCCTGCATTGTCTTGGCTGTGTGCTTAGGGTCATTGTCCTGTTGGAAGTTGAACCTTCACCCCAGTCTGAGGTCCTAAGCCCCCTGAGAAGGTTTCCATCAAGGATCTCTCTATACTTTGCTCCATTCATCTTTCCCTCGATCCTGACTAGTCTCCCAGTCCCTGCTGCTCTAAAACACCCACACAGCATGATGCTACCAGCACCGTGTTTCGCCGTAGGGATGGTGCCAGGTTTCCTCCAGATGTGACGCCTGGCAAACAGGCCAAAGAGTTCAATCTTAGTTTCATCATACCAGAGAGTCTTGATTCTCATTGTCTTAGAGTTCTTTTGGTGCCTTTTGGCGAACTCCAAGCGGGCTTTCATGTGCCTTTTACTGAGGAGTGGCTTCCGTCTGGCCATTCTACCATAAAGGACTGATTAGTGGAGTGCTGCAGAGATAGTTGTCCTTCTGAAAGGTTCTTCCATCTCCACGGAGGAACTCTGGAACCCTGTCAGAGTGACCATCTGGTTCTTGGTCACCTCCCTGACCAAGGCCCCTCTACCTTGATTACTCAGTTTGGCCGGGCGGTCAACTCTAGGAAGAGTCGTATTGGTTCAGATACGACCAATTAAGAATGATGGAGGCCACTGTGTTCTTGGGAACCTTCAATGCTGCAGAATTTGTTTGGTACCCTTCCCCATATCTGTGCCTCGACACAATCCTGTTTCTGAGCTCTACGGACAATTCCTTCGACCTCATGGCTTTGTTTTTGCTCTGACATGCATTGTCAACTGTGGGACCTTGTACAGTATAGACAGGTGTGTGCCTTTCCAAATCACGTCCAATCAAATGAATATACCACAGTTGGACTCCAATCAAGTTGTAGAAACATCTCAAGGATGATCAATGGAATCAGGATGTACCTGAGCTCAATTTCGAGTCTCATAGCAAAAGGTCTGAATACTTCTGTAAGTAAGGTATTCCTATGAAAACGTGTTTTGCTTTGTCATTATATGGTATTGTATGTAGATTGATGCGGATTTTATTTATTCTATCCATTTTTGAATAAGGCTGTAATGTAACAAAATGTAGAAAGAAGAAAGGGGTCTGAATACTTTCTGAACGCACTGTTTGTGACAACACCATTGGGCTGGGCAGACAAAGCTATCAGATCTATCATTAAAGTTTTTGCAGTGTGTGCTATGTATTGTGTGCCATGTACAATAAATTGTCACGTCTGCACCCGCTCCCCATCCGTGGAGTTCGAGGGCGCCAGGCTGCCCATCATTAAGCACACCTGTCACTTTCGTTACTCGCATCAGCACATTATTGGACTCACGTGTACTCCTTCATGTTTTGATTAACTTCCCTATATCTGTCTGTTCCTCTGTTTCATCCCTGTGTCAGCATTAATGTCCAGATGCTGTCCTGTCCTGTTTCACGTCTGTTTATTAATTAAATGTTCATTCCCTGTACTTGCATCTCGTCTCCAAGCGTCTGTCCTTACAGAATGCTGACACCACAATTTGAAGCATCAGGCAGTTTTTATTTTTTGTTTTTGTAGGTGATGTCGGGTCCGAGTGCCGCTGCCGATGTAACCGGGGGTGCCTCGGTTGGCTCGGCTGTCTCCCATGCCTCAGCCAGCCTGTCAGGCTCCCACGCCTAAGCGGGATCGTCAGGCTTTCACGCCTCAGCCGGCTATGTCCTTACAATAAATAAATGGTTCAGTGAAACTAATCCAAAGCCTTTGACAAAGGAACGGTTTCCCCGAACATATGACCTAACGAGAGAAAACAGAGAATTACTCTGGACCTTAAGTCCTAACTATAGTCTAAAACCTAGGCCCAGAGCTATTCCTGCTCAGGTAAAAGTGAGGACCCTTATTGTCACTCTAGGCTATCCTAGGCCTACAGTACACTTTCAGGTCCTACACTCCCAGAGGCGATGACAGAAGGTGGGCATCCCAAATGGCACTCTATTCCCTATACAGTGCACCACCTTTGACCAGAGGGCTCGGGTCAACATAGGGAATAGGGTACCATTTGGTATGCATTCAAGACCAGCCGTGCCTCTCCTTCAGCCCCTCAGGTCTCTACAGGTTAATAGCTGCAATAATTGGTTCCTAGGGAACGAGGTGATCGAGTGGACTAATGACCTGGTACCTAATGACTCAATAAACATGTTTATTATGCTCTTGTTATTGTGTTATTAGCTTCTGCTTTCCCCATGGTAAGGTATACATGGAGAAAAAAAATGACTGGTGTTTTGGAAATAATTTTAATTGACAGAACTCATAAACTTTTCACGGCTTTTTACAGGATGGATGGAGTACACAACCACTGTGTCTTATACATCAAATACATCATCATTACCCTTACTGTATTATTTTATTCTGTGGGTCAAACATATCTCACAGTGGCCCTTGAAAAACAAGATGGATGTGTGATTGTCCCACCACCTTAAAGGGCCTATTTCCCATTATGGATGGACGTAATGGTGGCAGGTGGGCAATAAGGTGGGCTTAACTTTGTCTATAACACCATAATACAATACACTTTGTCTATAACATTCCGACACAATTGCAAACGAATGGTTAAAGTCAGTGTTATGATGCTTTTTGCAAAAGAGTACACCATATTACACAAATTAAAATACACACTCTGTTGGTTGTCATGATGCTGTAATACTGTAGTGGATAACATATATAGTAGCAAGGTACCTGTCATAGGACAATTGCTGAATTCAATGGTTCCATGTGTACATGCAAAAGATCTGTAGGTAAAAGTACACAGTGGAAACTGTATGGTAATCTGAAACCAAATGAGTCATGAGAGTAGGAAACAAACCAGTGCTCCCATACAAGTCATTTACAAACAAACTGCACAGAAACAGATAAATGGGTTAGTGAAGGCTTCTCTCCATACAAATAACCACAATAAGCACTGTGTTCACAAAAACTATGGAGACGTATAACACAGTTATTATAATGAAATACTAGTACTTTAAGTGTCAACTGTCATTATATCCAGCTGGTATAAATTATGTGAATTGTGTTCATCCTTTTCTTAATAGTACCTATAGAGGTATATAAAAACAAGATTTGTCTTAAAGAGCATGTAAGCCTAGATCACCTTGTATCTTTCTCCAGACTGCTGTGGTATAGACATATGCCTACACCTGTATGTTCTGTGTCAGTGGGCTATTCCACACTAAAAACAGTATACAGCAGTGAGTTTACTTGAACTCCAATGACACCAATAATAATCAGCAAGATGGTGCCGACAGAGAGGATCGCCTTGCCTCTCGTCCTTTTTTTTTAATGTATTATTTCTTACATTGTTAGCCCAGAAAATCTTAAGTGTTATTACATACAGCCGTGAATTACTATTGGATATCAGAGCGACGTCAAATTACCATAACTATGATCAGGAATTACGACTTTCCCCGAAGCGGATGCTTTGTTCGAACCACCCAAGGCATTCGAACTGATTCCAGAGGTTGACCTAAAACAACGTCGCCACAGGAGAGGTAGACGGAGCGAGCTTCTGGTGAGACTTCAGAGGCACGCACCCCACCCACCGCTTCCAAGTATTTTACTCGCTAATGTCTAGTCTCTAGGTAACAAGGTAGACGAAATTAGGGCTAGGGTTGCTTTCTAGAGAGACATCCGGGATTGTAACATACTCTGTTTCACGGAAACAGGGCTCTCTGGGGACATGCTGTAGGAATCGGTACAGCCACCGGGATTCTTTGTGCGTCGCGCTGACAGTTATAAACATCTCTCCTGGAAGAAGAAGGGCGGGGGTGTTTGCTTCATGATTAACGACTCATGGTGTAATTGTAACAAGACACAAGACGTATGTGGCAGGGTCTACAGATAATCACGGACTACAAAAAGAAAATCAAACACATCACGGACACCGACGTCTTGCGTCCAGACAAACTAAACACCTTCTTGCCCGCTTTGAGGATAACACAGTGCCACCGACGCGGCCCGCTACCAAGGGCTGTGGGCTCTACTTTTCCTTGGCCGACGTGAGTAAGACATTTAAAAGTGTTAACCCTCGCAATGCTGCCGGCCCAGACGGCATCACTAGCCGCTTCCTCAGAGCATGCGCAGACCAGCTGGCTGGTGTGTTTACAGACATATTCAATTACAGGCTCAAAACGACCAGAAACCAAGGACTTTCTTCTGAAACTCATTAGTTTATTCTTGTCCTGAGAAATGAAGGCTATTCCATGCAAGAAATTGCCAAGAAACTGAAGATCTTGTACAACTCTGTGAACTACTCCCTTCACAGAACAGCGCAAACTGACTGTAACCAGAATAGAAAGAGGAGTGGTTGGCCCCGGTGCACAACTGAGCAAGAGGACAAGTACATTAGAGTGTCTAGTTTGAGAAACAGACGCCTCACAAGTCCTCAACTGGCAGCTTCATTAAATAGTACCCGCCAAACACCAGTCTCAAAACATGTCAATAATCAACTGACTGGCTTTCTTGATGTCTATAGAATTCTCTCTGGTAGGCAATCTGGTTTCCGCTCAGGTTATGGATGTGTCACTGCAACCTTAACGGTCCTAAATGATGTCACCATTGCCCTTAATTCTAAGCAATGTTGTGCTGTTATTTTTATTGACTTGGCCAAAGCTTTTAATACGGTAGACAATTCCATTCTTGTGGGCCGGCTAAGGAGTATTGGTGTCTCTGAGGGGTCTTTGGCCTGGTTTGCTAACTACCACTCTCAAAGAGTGCAGTGTATAAAGTCAGAACAACTGCTGTCTCAGCCACTGCCTGTCACCAAGGGACTACCCCAAGGTTCGATCATAGGCTCTACTCTCTTCTCAATTTACATCAACAACAAAGCTCAGGCAAGTAGGAAGCTCTCTCATCCAGTTATATGCAGATGCTACAGTCTTATACTCAGCTGGCCCCTCCCCAGATTTTGTATTAAACGCTCTACAACACAGCTTTCTTAGTGTCTGACAAGCTTTCTCTGCCCTTAACCTTGTTCTGAACACCTCCAAAACAAAGGTAATGTGGTTTGGTAAGAAGAATGCCCCTCTCCATCCCAGTGTGATTACTACCTCTTAGCTTGACATAGTCACCTTATACAAGTATCTGGGAGTATGGCTAGACGGTATAATGTCCATCTCTCAGCACATATCAAAGCTGCAGGCTAAGGTTAAATCTAGGCTTGGTTTCTTGTATCATAATCGCTCCTCTTTCACCCCAGCTGCCAAACTAACCCTGATTCAGATGACCATCCTTCCCATTGCTAGATTACGGAGACGTAATTTATAGATCGGCAGGTAAGGGTGCTATGGAGCGGCTAGATGTTCTTTACCATTCTGCCATCAGGCTTGCCACAAATGCTCCTTATAGGACACACCACTGCACTCTATACTCCTCTGTAAACTGGTCATCTCTGTATACCCGTCGCAAAACCCACTGATTGATGCTTATTTATAAAACTTTCTTAGGCCTCACTCCCCCCTATCTGAGATGCCTACCGTAGCTCACATCCTCCACATACAACCCTCATTCTGCCAGTCACATTTTGTTAAAGGTCCCCAAGGCACACACATCCCTGGGTCGTTCATCATTTCAGTTCGCTGCAACTAGCGACTGGAACGAGCTGCAAAAAACATTCAAACTGGACCGTTTAATCTTCATCTCTTCATTCAAAGACTCAATCATGGACACTCTTACTGACAGTTGTGGAAGCTTCACGTGTTCCATTGTTATCTCTATCTTCTTGCCCTTCATGCTGTTGTCTTTGCCCAATAATGTTTGTACCATGTTTTGTGCTGCTACCATGTTGTGCTAATGCCATGTTGTGTTGCTACCATCTTGTTCATGTTGTGTTGCTACCATGCTGTGTTGTCATGTGTTGCTGCCATGCTATGTTGTTGTCTTAGGTCTCTCTTTATGTAGTCTTGTGGTGTCTCTTGTCGTGATGTTTATTTTGTTCGGTATTTTTATTATATTCCTATTTTTAATCCCAGCCCCCGTCCCCGCAGGAGGCCTTTTGACTTTTGGTTGGCCTTCATTGTAAATAAGAATTTGTTCTTAACTGACTTTCCTAGATAAAGAAAGGTAAAAAAAAGATGTTAAAACATTTAAACATTTTCTGACATCTTATTTTCCTCTCTCACTCCAGTTGTTCTCAGGGGACAGGTCAGTTATTGTAGAGAAAACACCTTTGACCAGGTGGAGTCAGACTTCTACTTCATTGCCCTGGATGACTACACCAACTGTCACGCCCTGGCCTTAGTTCTCTTTGTTTTCTGTATTATTTTGGTTAGCTCAGGGTGCGACAGGGGGGATGTTTGTGTGTATTTGTCTCGTCTTGGGTGGTTGTAGTTTCTAGGGGGTTTTGGTAGAGTGTAGGTGTCTAGGTGTGTCTATGGTTGCCTGAATGGTTCTCAATCAGAGACAGCTGTCATTCATTGTCTCTGATTGGGAGCCATATTTTAGGCAGCCATAGGCATTAGACTGGTGTGGGTAATTGTCTATGTCTAACGTTTGTAGCTTGTGTATGCACTAACGTTTGTAGCTTCACGGTCGTTTGTTGTTTTGTTTTGTAAAAGTGTTCGTTTTCGTGTTTCGTCTTCTCTAAATAAAAGAAGATGTATTTGTATCACGCTGCGCCTTGGTCCACTCTTCCTCAAAGGTACGACGATCGTGACACCAACGAGGCAGAGGATGGACCAATTGGTCACCAACTCATCGTATGTCTTACACAACTCAGCAAATATGTGTCGCTCCACCTTCGTAAAACTCCAGTGCCTATTTTTGTTTACCTTTTTACCAATATCTTTGGATTGTAGAGGGATTTTAAATTGAGACTTCGACTCCATTCTAAATCTAATTCCATCTCCTGTATTGTTCTGCCCTCTCTATAGATCATGCTGATGCCTCAATGTAAGAACCTGGAGATCTTCACTGATTCTGAGGTAGGTGACGTGGCCACAAACAGTGCCTGGAACACCTTGCAGCGCTACCACTGTCTGGAAAACAGCCAGAGGGTGGTCAAGACACCTGCTGCAACTTCATATTTAGTGTGTCAGCTCCGCTGCACCTGGGAGCTAAAGGTATGGCACCGCACTCCCACCAGTCACGTATGCTTAAACATTAATTTTAAGCTCATTTATGTGTTTCTTAAAGTGGCAATCAGCAGTGGAAATGGTTACAAAGCATACTCCCCGCCCCTGTTTCAGTAGAAAGCATGGGGCATGGGCCTGGAGAAATGTAAGCACTCTCAAATTCATAGATAGAGCTTTGGATGCAAATACTGACGATCGCACCTCCTTCTAAAACCACATTGGAGGAGGTGACCGAAGGTGCCTGACTTTAGACCTCCTCCAATGGATTTTGAGAAGGATGCAAGTAGAGGAAGTGGGGAGTTGAGCAGAGATTAATTAGGACAGAGCTCATGTCATTGTTTTAGGTGGAAACTTACATTAAATGATCCATTCTGTTTGCACATATATCTTTGTTCAACTTGTGCTCTTTCCACAGATGGTTTTCGCTTGCTGATGAGACTCCCTATGCGATTTGACTGCTGTATTAATGACTGTATTCAATAAAACTTCCAATGCCAAATGTAAATCATTTGAGATTCTGTAATTGATAGACAATAAAACAAATCTGTTTTCCTCAGCGCAACGTTTGGTGTTGTTTTGTCCTCGTCCTCCTTTGAATGCTGTGTGTACTGATTCAGTTCTAAACAACCATCATCGAGTTCATCTTCACCTCCTCCATCAAGTAATTGGCTGCCACCTGCCCTCCATTGAGAAAGCATGTAGGAAAGAAAGCGTGTAGGAAAGATCATCACCGACCCGCTCTACCCATCTTCCAAATACTACCCTTTGGCAAATGGTTCAGGTCAATCACGACCAAAACCTCCCGCCACCTGAACAGTTTCTTCCTCTGTGCCATGGCTCTCACCAACCGGCCACCTGTCCCAAGATGATCCATTCATCCATGGACTTGGAACTCTGCACATCATTCCAGAACTGCCTATTGCACTTTGCACTGCACATCTCTGTCACGTTCCTGACCTGTTTTCTCTTGTTTTTGTATGTGTTTAGTTGGTCAGGGCGTGAGTTGGGGTGGGCATTCTATGTTATGTGTTTCTATGTTTAGGTTCATTGTCTGTTAGCCTTATATGGTTCTCAATCAGGGACAGGTGTTATGCATTTCCTCTGATTGAGAATCATATATAGGTAGGCTGTGTCACACTGTTTGTTTGTTGGGTGATTGTCTTCCGTGTCTGTATGTATGTTCGTACCACACGGGACTGTAGCGTTTGTTTGTAGTCTGTACCTGTTCGTGCGTTCTTCGTGTATTTGTAAGTTCTCATGTTTTAGGTCAGTCTACGTCGTTTATTTGTTTTGTAGTTTGTTAAAGAGTTTTCGTGTTTCGTTGTTCTGTTAATAAACAATCATTATGTATTCATCACCCGCTGCGCCTTGGTCCGCTCATTCACCACAAGACGACCGTTACAATCTCTTACATGCATCATTTATAATATAGGTTATAGTCGTCATAGTGTACATACTGTACATCTGTGGAAATTCTAAATCTATATACACTACCGTTCAAAGGTTTTCGTTCACTTAGAAATGTCCTTGTTTTTGAAAGAAAAGCATTTTTTTGTCCATTAAAATAACATCAAATTGATCAGTAATACAGTTTAGACACTTAATGTTGTAAATTACTATTGAAGCTGGAAACGGCAGATTTGTTATGGAATATCTACATAGGCGTACAGAGGCCCATTATCAGCAACCATCACCCCTGTGTTCCAATGGCACGTTGTGTTAGCTAATCCAAGTTTATCATTTTAAAAGGCTAATTTATCATTAGAAAACCCTTTTGCAATTATGTTAGCACAGCAAAAGGTACAGGAAACAGGAGACAAAGGGCTGTAAGACATGGTTTTAATTCTAGACACAGGAAAGGTAGGAAGTATACGGAGGGTGCAGGGCAACAGAGGACGAACAGCAGAGGGGCTAATGATCTTGGAGCAGGAGAGAAAGGTCTCGGCTTCCGGGGGTATGGCCGCGGGGCTATAGTGGCGTGCTAGCGCATCTGGCTTGACCTTCTTGGATACCGATTCGTGCTGCGGACGCGAAGTGGCCCGGGCCTTACTGAACCCCTCCCAGAGGTCCTGGTGCTCCACGGGACTGGCGGGGAGGTCCGGGGCAATTTCCAAGCCCCCAGAAAGACATCCCTGGGCAGGTAGAGCTGACTTCAGGCAATGAGTGTGGCAGGATGGGCTCCCGCTAACGATGGCACCAGTAGCCCAGTCAATAGAGGGATTGTGTCGCTGGAGCCAAGATAATCCCAATACCACGGGAACCTGCAGAGACTCAACTAGCAGGAATTGGATCATCTCGCTGTGGTTCCCTGACACTGGTAGGCTGATGGGTGTGGTGTGGTGGGTGACCCGGCCTATAGAGCGCCTGTCCAGCGCTCTAACATCCATGGGAATGGAGAGGGGTTGAGTGGGGATGCCCAGCTCGGACGCCACGGTAACGTCCATAAGACTCACGAGTCGATGAGTACCTGGAGAGACTTGGACTGGTCGCCCCACAGCAGGATGGCATGGAGAGGGGGTGAGTTAGAGGAGAAGAAAAAGTATCTTTAAGATCCACCACAGTACTCACTCCAACGAATGAGCTAGGTCTCTTGAAGGGACAGGTAGACACATAATGACCGGCAGTACCACAATACAAACACCTCTGGGTGTCAAGTCTGCGTAAGCGTTCAGCTGGGGACAGCCTAACCCTGCCGAGATGCATTTGCTCGGGAAGGGGTGAATCGGCAGTCTTCAGAGGCTCTTGGAGGAACTCGGGTAAGCTCGGATCCTCTCGGGGACGTATACGCCGGGGACTTCCGGAGTTCATCAGATGCAAGGTGGGATCCTTGAGTGAGCGATTGGGACTGCAATCAGACCTACCACACTGAGGGAGTCCTGCTGAAGCAAGTTCCGGGCAGCCTCTCTCCCGGA
Organism: Salvelinus namaycush; assembly: GCF_016432855.1. Lineage (NCBI taxonomy): Eukaryota > Metazoa > Chordata > Actinopteri > Salmoniformes > Salmonidae > Salvelinus > Salvelinus namaycush. The sequence goes on from NC_052329.1 coordinate 28,249,267, forward strand.
CAACGGAGCCTCTAAATCTTTTTTCACCTCCGCCACGAATCCTTCCAGACTGAAGCAAACGGCCGACTGTTGTTCCCAAACGGCCGTAGCCCAGGCGAGGGCCCTTCCCGATACCAGCGTGATGAGGTACGCTATCTTAGAGCGGTCCGAGGGGAAGGAGGAAGGCTGCAGCTCCATGACGAGGGAACACTGAGCGAGAAATGCAAGACAGGTGCCCGACTCGAAGCGCTCAAGGGGAGGAAAACTGGGTTCACGGGAAACCAAGGTGACAGCACTGCTACCAGCCGGGTTACTGAGGGGCTGGGAGGTTACAGTCGTGGTAGGCTGCCTAGTAGACAACCCATGGAATTGCCCCCGCTATGTATCCAATGCCTGGTCGTGACGTTCGGCCACGGCCTGGAACCCTTCCATCAGACCATGAAGCAACTCCTGGTGCCTTCAAATGATGGCCTCTTGGGAGGCGAGGGCGTTGCGGATCTGGTCCGACTCTGCTGGGTCAGTCAGTGCCAGTTCGAACTGTCACGTTTAAGGTAAGACCCAGATGTAGACTGTGCAATGTTTATTACAACAACAGGGGCAAAGGTACAGGGCGGCAGGCAGGCTCAGGTCAGGCAGAGGTCTGTAATCCAGCATAGTGGGGCAAAGGTACAGGACGGTAGGCAGGCTCATGGTCAGGGCAGGCAGAAGGGTCAAAACCGGGAAAAACTAGAAAACAGGAACTAAGACAAGACAGGAGCAAAGGGAAGAATGCTACTAACAATTGAATTTGCAACAGACAAACAGAAAACACAGGTATAAATACACAGGGGATAATGGGGAAGATGGGCAACACCTGGATGGGGGTGGAGACAAGCACAAGGACAGGTGAAACAGATCAGGGCGTGACAACCCAAGAGGACTCAATGCTGTAATCACTGCCAAAGGTGCTTCAACAAAGTACTGAGTAAAGTGTCTGAATACTTAGTTAAATGTGATATTTCCGTTTATTTATGTAACGGCTTTCGTCATCTTCGTCTGAGGAGGAGGAGACAACGATAAACAGCTGCCTCTGATTGGGAACCACACCAGGCCAAACACATAGAAAACAAACAACCTAGAAAAAAGAACATAGACTGCCCACCCCAACTCACGCCCTGACCAACCTAACACAAAGACATAAAAAAGAAACTAAGGTCAGAACGTGACAATTTATTTATAATAATTTAGCAATAATTTCTAAAAACCTGTTTTTGCTATTTTATTATGGGGTATTAAGTGCAGATTGATGAGGGGGAAAAAACAATTTAATACATTTTAGAATGAGGATGTAACGTAACAAAATGTGAAAAAATTGAATGGGTTTGAATACTTTCCGAAGGCACTGTATGTACTGAATGTGCCGTGTGTGGGTGTCCTTGGGTATATAATGGCTCCTGCTTTCAATTAGTGGACTCGTTTTATGGTGTTTTCTAGAGCTGACTGTGCTTTTTGTTTTACAGACGAACGTTGCTGGATAACAAGCAATTACATGGTGAACTTTAACAAGTCGATTCCACTCAACTCAAGGTATAGTATACCTATTACAGTTGTATTCCCAATGGATTATCAAGCTGCTGGATTTCCCCAAGTCATTTGGTGCTTACTGCTGAAGACTGCCATGCAGTTCATCACAAACAGAAGGCTCGTAATAGCCAATCACAACACTTGACCGGCCGATGGCAGGAATTTGATCGATCTTCCATCACTCCAGTGAAAGTGATTTCAGGCCCCCATCAGCCTGAAATCCAAACCCAAAGGTGTTAAGACTTGAGTGAGAGCAATTTAAAAAAATAAAAGAGGAAAAACTTGACAATGACAAGTGACTATTGCTGGTGTACAATTTATTGCGTTCAAATAATGTTTCTTTCCTTACAGTTCTATATGTACTGTTTAAGACATTTTTTTTGTTGATATTTTGACAATGATGTTCTGTTCGCTCAAAGTCACACTTGCAAGCTCTCAAGTTTAATTCGCACTCTCGACTGGCCTGCTGTCACGCCCTGACCTTAGAGAGCCTTTTTATGTCTCTATTTGTTTTGGTCAGGGTGTGAATGGGGTGGGCATTCTATGTTTTTGTTTTCTATGATTTTGTATTTGATTTTGTATTGTATCGACCACATTTCTTCTCTCTCTCGACTAAGTGTTTGCTTGCGCAATGATCTTCCATCTTGCTTGCACGAGCCATCTCGTGTCTGTTCGACTTTTGAATCGGATTTGACGTCCTAGATGACCACCCTTCATATTTGCAAGCATGTTGGTGGCTGCATTATTGTAGTATCCTTAGAGTCTTCTTAGATTGATGACTCATGACACGTAAGTACGGTTTAGTATTTAATTGTTACTTAGAATAACATCCTCTAATGCACCTGGCTGAAGCTACCTGCAGCTTTCTTATATCACGGTTATATAGGCAGACATGGGAAATGCCTACGGATAGCGGAAAGCAAACCACCGTCTTGAGTCAATACTGCCATCTATTGGTAAACAAATATACCAGGCTACTACATTCCCCCCCTTTTAAAGCTAATAACCCAACTTGATTTCTTTCTTAGCTATGCTATTTTCATATTTAAATTTTTTCAAACATGATCTCCTTTAGGACCTGAAAAAATATTGCGGACGTCTCTCTTTAATAGAGCGTCACAGAGGTGGTGTAGCTGGTGCCACCAGCTCTTCACCCCTTGATGGTGAAACAAAGTCCTTTTGTGGAGACTTCACAGGAGTAGGTCATCCCGGACTGGTGGTCTCAGGAAGTTGAGCATTTTTGGTCTCAGGTGGTTTGTCCAACTGCAACTCTGGGGAACGTTCCAATGTCCGTTCCTGCTCGTTTAGGCATTGGTCCAGATCCCCGGATGGAACTGGAATTCGAGCTCAGATCTGATCCACCTGTCTCCTTAGTCTTTGTCCACTTCCAATTATCACAGTATAGGATACTGGTCCTGAGCAATCCTCAATGGTAGCTGGAGTCCATTTAGGACCAAACCCATAGTTTATTGTATAGACATAATCTTCAGGTGAGAAACTTCTGAGTTTGGCTCGGTTGTCATGATTACATCTTTGATTCCATTGCCTTTGTTGTATTTTCACTTTCAGGTCTGGACTGATGAGATCCAAGGTTGACCTTAACCTCCTTGACATCAACATTTCTGCAGGTGACAACCCAGGTGTAGCTTGAGGAGTAATCCTGTAGCTAAACAAGAATCTTGACACCTTTGTTTCAATGCTGGGCCCTTGCATCTTCCTCATCCCCTCCTTCAAGGTCTGAACCGCACGTTCTGCTAATCCGTTTGAAGATGGGTGAAAAGGGGCCGACGTTACATGCTGAATTCCATTTTGTTTCATGAACTTGGGAATTCAGTGCTTGTAAAACAAGTAGCATTGTCGCTAACCAACATTTGAGGCAATCGCATAACACTGAAGCTTTGTCTCAACTTCTCAATCGTAGCGTACGATGTGGACGTGTTCATGGGGTAAACAACCATCCACTTTGAATGAGAATCTATCAGCACAAGGAACATTTTTCCTAGGAAAGGTCCAGCATAGTCCACATGTAGTCGTGATCATGTTTTTTCTGGCCATTCCCATGGATGTAATGGTGCGGTGGGGGGTGACTTTCTGTTACTCTAACAATCTGCACACTGGCAAACCTCATTTTCCACATCGTGTTCCATCTTTGGCCACCAGACGTATGTGTCACGCCCTGACCTTAGAGATCCTTTTTATGTCTCTATTTGATTTGGTCAGGGTGTGATTTGTGTGGGCATTTTATGTTCTTTTTCTATGTTTTGTATTTCTATGTTTTGGCCGGGTATGGTTCTCAATCAGGGACAGCTGTCTATCGAATCATACTTAGGCAGCTTTTTTTCCTTTGATGTTTGTGGGTAGTTATCTTTATTAGTGGCACTATAGCCCTGTTAAGCTTCACGGTCGTTTCTTTGTTTTCTTGTTTTGTTGGTGACATTTACTATAATAAAAGAAAATGTACGCTCACCAAGCTGCACCTTGGTCTCCTTCCGACGACGGCCGTGACAGTATGACCTCGCTAGGCCTTTCATTCTCGACATACCTGGATTCAACTGATGCAATAACTTCAGTAGCATACCCCGCCCTTGTGGTGGGATAACTACTCTTGAACCCCACAGACCACACCCATCTCGAACACTCAAGGCCAAGCGGCGAGTGTAGTAAGGCATGATCTGAGGTTCTGTCACTGTAGGCCATCCTTTCAGGATAAATGCATGCACTTGTGATAGCATCACATCCTTTGAAGTCCATTGCCTGATTTGTGCTGTGTTCACCGGTGCATCATCCAACTCATCAAAACCTGGTCATTTTCTTCTTCCTAAATGATGATTTCTGGAACGGGCAGCCTACTCAGAGCATCATCATTCCCATGGTATCTACCTGGTTTGTAAATTATTCTGTACTCGTAGGCCCTGAGCCACACAGCCCATCGGTGAACTCTTGGTGAGACCATTTGTGGTACTGGCTTTTGTTCATGGAACAGAGAGATCAGAGGCTTATGGACGGTCACAATAGTGAATGTTCTCCCGTATAAGTACTTGTGGAATCTCTGTATTCCGAATATGACAGCCAGTCCTTCCTTGTCCAGCTGAGAGTACTTTTTCTCCGCTGGCGACAACGTTCTTGACATGAACCCGATAGGTTTCTCTGCACCATTCTCCATCCGGTGTGATAGCACCGCCCCCACACCATACGATGAGGCATCACACGATAAGATGAGGTCTCTGTCTGCTGGTGCACTAGCACTTCAGCTGATTGCAGTAACACCTTTGACTTTGCAAAAGTTTCTTCCTGTCTTTCTGACCATTTCCAGGCCACATCCTTCCTTAACAGTTGATGCAGAGGAGCTAAGAGGGTAGAGAGGTTAGGGAGGAAGCGATTATAATAGTTCAGTAAGCCTAGATAGGCTTTCAGCTCTGTAACGTTTGTCGGAGCTGAAGCTTCCACAACAGCCCTCCCTTTAGCTTTGACAGTGTGTAACCCCTTGGCATCCAGGTACTGCACTTCATCAGCTAACAGTGTACACCTGCTCCTCTTCAGCTGGAGACCGGCGTCCTCCATCCTCCTCAAAACTTCACTGAGATGTTCTTCCTTCGTGACTCCCGTGACAAGAATGTGGTCGAGGTAAACCGCTACCTTGGGTATCCCTTGCAGAACTCCCTCCATGGTTCTTTGGAAGATAGCTGGTGCAGAAGACACCCCGAAAGGTAAGCGTTTAAAGGTAAACATCCCTCTGTGGGTGTTTATGGTCAGGTACTTCCGTGAAGATTTATCCATTAGCACTTCTTCTGTCACTGTAGGCCATCCTTTCAGGATAAATGCATGTGTTAGAGCCGATTGGGACATATTTGTATAAAAGACTTAACATACCGAACTCCATGTACATTTGTGTAAATATATTCAATATTAATGTATATGATGAAATATTAGGTACATACCTTTATGATTTATATTTACCTGATTGAGATATATTCATTTGTTCTTAGTGTAACTCAGTTTCCCCCCCCCCCCCCCCCCCTCTTGCCCATTCATTGTACTGTGGTAAGTGTGTTAGTATAAAGGCAGGAAGTTGGGCCTTCGGGGGAAGGAGTCCTTGCTAGATGTGGGAGCGGTACAGTTTTTTGACCAGACAGACAGACATACATACAGACAGGTCATATTATGTATTTTCCATATCAAGTAATCTATGCTTTAAGTTGATTGGAGAATTATTTCCTTGTTAGATATAGGAAGAATAAACATTTTTGTTGCACCATATCCCTGGATCTCATTGAATGTTTGGCCGTTTGGAACCCTTGAGTGTGGACTGTATGCGTACGAAACAACCCCGCTTCAGGCTTGGGCAGTGGCTATGGTAAAAAGAAAAGGAGGCCACTACAGCATGCATTTGTGATAGCATCACATCCTTTGAAGTCCATTGCCTGATTTGTGCTGTGTTCTTCTGACATGCATGACTCATGTCCAGTTTTGTGAACTGTTGCCCTCCGGTTAACGTTAAAAGCAAATCCTCCACTTTGGGTATGGGGTACTGCTCCAGAGAGGAAACTCTATTTACAGTGAGTTTATAGTCACCTCATAATCGGATTGAAACATCTGGTTTTAGTATGGGAACAACTGGTGTTGCCCACTCAGAGAACTTGACAGGTATAATTATATCCTCTGCTAAGAGTCTGTCAATTTCCACATCCACTTTAGGCTTCATGGCATATGGAACTGATCTTGGCCTATATAATCTGGGAGTAGCAGCAGCAGCAGCAACATGAATGGTAGCTTGGACCCCTTTTAATGTCCCTAGCTCTTCTTTGAAAACACACTCATGCTTTGAAAGCACCTGCTGCATTGTCAATGTCTCTGTGGTGACATGTATGATTTAATCCCAGTTCAATTAATTTCCTCCAACCACCCTCTCAGTAGTAAGCTGGGGCCAGTACCTTCCACTACTAAGAGAGGCAGACTTTTCTTTTATTCATGATATTCCACTTGAACATCAGCAACTCCAATCACAGTGATCTTCTCCATGTGTACGTTTTGAGTTTAATGGGGGTGTCTCTCAGTTTAGGCACTTCAACGGTTTTCCACTTCATATAGAATTGGGAACTGTTCAACAGCTTGAAACTACATCATGTGTCTATTTCAAACGGTACCTTAAATCCAATTATTCCCATTTCCACAATGAAAGGCTTCACCTTTTTCATATTCGCCCCCTCTACACTGTACATTGAGAATGCTTGCTCTGCGTCTGCGCACTCACTTTCACTTTCTATCACTTGATTAGAGCGGTAGTTAGAGCTTCTGGGAGTATTCGGTTTTCTGTCCATTCTCTTTTCTGCAGCCCGTGCCTTTTTTTATTGCGGCACGCCCTCGCAATGTGGCCTATTATCCCACATGCATAAATAACACTTTTCATGTTCGAATTTGCAGTCAAACGCTGCGTGTTTGCCTTTGCAACGATAACAGTCTCTATTGGCTACTGCCCCACGGCTTTCCGTTCTTTGAAATTCAACGCTGCTGTCTTTTACTGTATGGCACGCAGTTGCACCCGTTGTCTGCAAATCCAGTGCATTTCTATTCGCGGACTCCATGGCCTGGTTTGAGTGCATTCTCAAATGTGAGATTAGGCTCTGATAACAAGCGTATATGTATCCTGTCATCATTAATCCCACACACCAGCCGATCGCGTAGCATTGGCGATAATGTATTCCCATAGTTACAGTCCAATGCTATTTCTCTCAACAGCCACATATTCCCCCACTGATTCGGTTGGTTTTCTCATGCGTGAATCAAACTTGAATCTTTGTACTCTCTCACTGGGCTTGGGGTTGAAGTGATTTTTTTATAAATCGACTAGATCTATGAATTACTTTTCTCCTGGTTTATCTGGGTGTAGCGGGTTTTATATGTACCACGGGAGAACCAAGAAATGAAGAGCGACACCACGGCTGTCTTTTTGGCTTTTATGTCGATCTACAATCGTATTGTGAAAAGACAGGACAGGAACACATCAGTCTCCAATGCACCATCTGACAAGTTGTTCTTTCCGTGTTCTCTCTGTGTTTTCTCGGACTCACACAATCACATTCATACATAAAGCCATAATTTAAAGTATAAAATAATACACAGTCCTTCATACAAATCATGTATAATCTTAATTCTTAGACAATAGAACCATACCTGCAATTGTATTGTGAAAAGACAGGACAGGAACACATCAGTCTCCAATGCACCATCTGACAAGTTGTTCTATACAGGAGCATGAAGAAAGGTAAAACACATGTCTCACATTCCCAATACATTGCTAGGTGCTTTCAGTGTTGACAGTACCAAAATACAACAACTCATGTACAAAAGCACTGCAAACCAAACAAGTTATAACGTGAAATCACCTCCATCCCATTCAGACCTTAGAGGACCAAACTACATCTGCCATAATGCAACGCCAGCACCAGTCGGCAGCTCAGCTAATCATCTGCATCACAGAAAGGCATGCTAGCAAGCAACAGCAGCACTTTTTAGCACTCTGTAAACTATATTAAAATAACAACAATAAAACTCTGAAAGTTACATGTATCAATAGTCTCATACTCCCTTATAACAATATCTACAGCATTAACCTTGGGATGTTTGATTTATTTCATGTTATGGACTTCTACAAAGGAGTAATCTGCAACACATACCTTTCTCAATTCAATTCAATTTGCTTTATTGGCATGACGTAACAATGTACATATTGCCAAAGCTAATTTAGGATATGAAAATAATGAGAATCAAAATTGTCAATGGGACAACAGTAACAACAATAACCAAGGGTCAAAATAACCATACATTGAACAATAACAATAAGCATACAGTAGAGTACATGTGCAGGTTGATTGGTCTGTCAGACACTGTCCCTCAATTTATGGCAGGCAGCAATGTAGTGCGCTGCCAACCCACAGCTCTCTGCATCCTCCTCCAACAGGACGGGTAGCCTATCCTCATCAGAGAGGTCTTTCTGACCCTAATCCTGGTTGTTCTGTTCTGCGTTGTGTACTATTCTAATAATTAGAAGTTTGATGGAATAACCTTTTTAACTCTCCTACATGGGCTCAACAGGTTTCTCATCAAGCTGTACGTCTGTGCACCGACAACGCTTATGAGTATGGATTTCTGTATAGCGGCATCAGTTATTTCATTAGCAGCAAAGAAATGTTCCATTATTTCACTGTACTCCTCCCATTCCTGATTTATAGGATCAAATGGTGCTAGCGAGCCTATTGTTGCCAAAGCCATCTTTTCCGATTCTCTATCCCCTCACACAGTCAATAATTTGTCCTACCCGTATTGAGGGAATAAATCATTCAGAATCTTCCACTCACTTGAGTCTCACATCCAGCGTTGCACGCCAAACACTCGGTTAAATTAATGGCAAAAAAATCCAACGCAGTCCTCCATAGTTATCCTCATCACCAAATATGTAATATCCTTAGAGGCTTCTTAGATTGATGACTCATGACACGTAAGTATAGTTTAGTATTTAATTGTAACTTAGAATAACATTCTCTAATGCACCTGGCTTAAGCTACCTGAAGCTTTCTTAAATCACGGTTATATAGGCAGACATAGGACATGGCTACGTTTAGCGGAAAGCAAACCCCATCTTGACTCAATGCTGCCATCTATTGGTAAACATAAATATACCAGGTTACTACACTTACGTTATGGGTATGCTTGTCATCTGCAAGGACTACAGCGTTTTTAGGATAAAAATAAATGGAATAGAGCTAAGCACAGGCAAAATCCTGAACCTGGTTCAGTCTGCTTTCCAACAGAAACTGGGAGCCAGATTCACCTTCCAGCAGGACAATAACATAAAACCAAATCAAATATACACTGGAGTTTCTTATCAAAATGACATTGAATGTTCCTGAGTATCCTAGTTACAGTTTTGAATTAAATTGGCTTGAAAATCTATGGCAAGACTTGAAAATAGCTGTCAAGCAACGATCAACAACGAACTTGACCGAATTTTAAGGTTGTTCAAATATTGTACAATCCAGGTGTGTAAAGCTCTTAGAGACTTACCTAGAAAGACTCGCAGCAGTAATTGCTACCAAATGTGATTCTAACATGAGTTGAATACTTATGTGAGTGAGATATTTCTGTATTTCATTTTCAATAAATTACAAAATTTCGAATTTTCAGAACATTAATATAGACCATCCTTTTTTACATAATATGAGGATACAATGAGTATACAAAACATTAAAAAAACACCTGCTCTTTCCATGACATAGACTGACCAGGTGAATCCAGGTGAAAGCTATGATCCCTTATTGATGTCACTTCTTAAATCCACTTCAATCAGTGTAGATGAAAGGGAGGAGACAGGTTAAAGAAATATTTTTAAGCCTTGAGACAATTGAGAAATAAACTGTGTATGTGTGCCTTTCAGAGGGTGAATGAGCAAGACACAAAATGTAAGTGCCTTTGAAATGGGTGTAACTCAATATTAGGAATGTGTTCCTAATGTTTTGTACACTCAGTGTATATTCTAAGTGGGAAACTGTTCTTGACACACACCAGTGCACCTGGCACCTGCTACCATACCCAGTTCAAAGGCACTTACATTTTGTGTCTTGCCCATTCAACCCTCTGAAGTGTACTACAATTACTATATTCTTGGAATATTTGTAAATAATTTTCCCAGAAGAGGGCGACAGATATCAAGAAATTGGGGGCCATTTTACATTGCAACAGTTTTGGCAGATTTTACCTTTAATTTGGTTGACTTCTGATATCAGGAAGTCTCCCTGGTGTGTACGATCATGTAACTAACGTTTCACATCAATGATTTTATGTGTATTACACTTTCTAAAAACTGCCCTTCGAATCTGCTGGAGGTTAAGTCCATATATGAGAGGGTTTAAGACAGGTGGTATAACAAGGAATTGTACAGCCATTGCGTTACGCATATTTAGAGTAATATTTACACTACTATTCCATCCTTGTAAAGTGTCAAATAGGGTCACTGTGATGAAAATAACCATTGTCAATAAATGTGGCACACATGTCTGTGTGAACTTAATCCTTCCCTTAGCTGACTTTACACAAGTCCTTACAATCTGACAGTAAGAAAAGGCAATGAGAAGTACCTGTAAAACTTGAACCACTATTATACAATAGCCCCAAATCCGATTGATGGTTATGGGTAAACATGAATGGTTTACTATAGACACATTGTCACAGAAGATTTTATCAATGCGCGATCCACACAAAGGTAGTCTGGCAGTTAAAGTAACTGTTATCAGTGATATAAATAAAGGATAACACCAAGAAAATAAGAGTAACTTTCTAACAGTTAAAGATGTCACAATGGTATGGTATAGTAGTGGTCTGCATATTGCCACATACCTGTCGTAAGACATCACTGTTAGAATAGAAATTTCACACATGACAGATGTGTATATTACATAGGCTTGAGTCAAACATCCACCATAAGATATCACCTGAACATCTGACTGAAGGTCCAGTAACAACTTGGGGTAGAAACCAGCGGTTCCATACAATCCATTGACACATAAACTACACAGAAAGATATACATGGGCTCATGGAGACCTTTCTCCTGAATGATTGTTATGATCAGAGTCAAATTCACAGTGATGATGAGAAGGTATGTGATAAGAGACAAGGTAAAATAGACCGATTTGTTGTTAAATGTCTCTTGTAAGCCAAAAAGATAAAATAACTTGACTTGGGTTGTGTTCTCCATAGATTTTGTTACTTTTCTTCCATAGTTCAATGCAGCAATTCTTAGTCCTGACAAGGCTTGTGTATGGATGTGAATGAATTCAATTGTGAATCATTTGATTCTGTTTAGGCTTGGACTAAACTAATTCACATCCTCCATCAAACTCTTATTCTTGAAAATAAAAATAAAGACCCCGATAATATCTGTATATTATCAGATTTCTGATGTGTGAAAGAAATAAAACAAACGTGTGTCCATGAAATGCCTTCTTGCTTGACAGAGGAGACTGCTCCAATAACTTGCATTGCTAGCTTCTAAATATATCATAGTGTATGCTCACATGGGATTGTAGTTTCAGCGTCAACATGTAACCACTCCATAGAGATGGATCTATATTGAGTTTATGACAAGCAACTCATATGATTATATTTATTCAAGATATTTAAGTATTAACCAATGCGAACATCTGTCAGCAGAATATATTTTTTCATCCCAATACTGAAAACTGTAGAAAACCAGTAGTGTCATAGAACAGAGCCTTGATGAACACCATATTTCATTGGTGAATCATACAAATCTGATACTGAATATGAAATAAAACATTCTCAGTGATAAATGTTATGCATTCTTTTTAAATAATAATTGTGCTAAAGAGAAATTATGCCAAAATGCAACATATTTGTACAGTCAGTTGTAGCAATTATAAGTAACAAAACACCATTTATTATTACAAAAAATCTACAATCAGGTTTTATTTAAGGGTAATGGCCTAGTACCTTTTTACAAGCCTTCCAGATCTTTAACCATCTTAACTCAATACATGATAGGATTGAAAAGTGGTGGACATTCTAGAAAATAAACAAATAAATCACTAAAAAACTGCCAAAGGAGAAGTTCAGCAAAGAGGCTATGTAGTGTACAAGTGTTAAATGCTTTCTGTTTCGTCTCTTTAGAAGACTTTGAGCCTATCTCTAGAATTCTTACATACAGTTGAAGTCGGAAGTTTACATACACCTGTCAGACTGTGTGCGCAACTGGTCAACTGGAGTCAGGTGCAGGAGAGCAGAGATGAGTGAACAGGCACACGTTAATTGGCAGAAGCAAAACAGGTGGATGCAACAGCGTCACAACACTCCAGCCAAAGGCAAAAGCGAATAGCGCCCTAGTCACACAAAATAATGTACAACAATAAAATACCACGGGTTCAAAACAATACCACGGGTTCAAAACAATACCAGCCTGACGCGTCACACAATAAACGTAACGAACAATTTCACACACAGACATGGGGGGAACAGAGGGTTAAATACACGACAAGTAATGAGGGTAAACCAGGTGTGTGGGAAAACAAGACAAAACAACTGGAAAATGAAAGGTGGATCGGCGATGGCTAGAAGACCGGTGACGTCGACCACCGAACGCCGCCCGAACAAGGAGAGGTACCGATTTCAGCGGAAGTCGTGACAGCACCCCCCCCCCCCCCCCCCCCCCTTGACACGCGGCTCCAGCAGCGCACCGACATCGGCCTCGGGGACAACCCGGAGGGCGAGGTGCAGGGCGATCCGGACGGAGACGGTGGAACTCCCGCAACACGTCCTCCACCGGAACCCAGCATCTCTCCTCCGGACCGTACCCCTCCCACTCCATGAGGTACAGAAGGCCCCTCGCCCGACATCTCGAATCCAGTATAGAGTGGACAGAATACGAGGGGGCGGAGGAACCTCCCCCACCTCAGACTCCTGGAGCGGGCCAGCCACCACCGGCCTGAGGAGAGACACATGGAACGAGGGGTTAATACGGAATTCGGGGGGAAGTTGTAACCTGTAACTAACCTCATTCAGTCTCCCCAGGACTTTAAATGGCCCCACAAACCGCGGCCCCAGCTTCCGGCAGGGCAGGTTTCGGGTCGAGAGCCAGACCCGGTCCCCCAGTGCGAACACCGGTGCCTCACTGCGGTGACGGTCTGCTCTGGTTTTCTGGCGCAGCACGGCCCGCTGAAGGTGAACATGAGCGGCGTCCCATGTCTCCTTCGCGCGCTTGAAGCAGTCGTCCACCGCAGGAGCATCGATCTGACTCTGATGCCAAGGCGCCAGAACCGGCTGGTACCCCAGTACGCACTGGAAGGGGGAGAGGTTAGTGGAGGAGTGGCGGAGCGAGTTCTGGTCTACCTCTGCCCACTCCCCCGGCCGGACCTGGCAGTAAGACCTCAGAAACCTACCCACATCCTGGTTAACTCTCTCCACCTGCCCGTCAGTGTGGAAACTTGAGGTAAGGCTGATCGAGACCCTCAAACGTTCCAGGAACGCCCTCCAGACCGACGACGTGAACTGGGGACCCCGATCAGACACTATATCCTCAGGCACCCCATAGTGCTGGAAGACGTGCGTAAACAAGGCCTCTGCAGTCTGTAGGGCCGTAGGGAGACCTGGCAGAGGAAGGAGACGGCAGGACTTAGAGAAACGATCCACAACAACCAGGATCGTGGTGTTTCCCTGTGATAGAACTGCCAAAGGGGGTGGAGTTGCAATCTACTGCAGAGATAGCCTGCAGAGTTCTGTCATGCTATCCAGGTCTGTGCCCAAACAGTTCGAGCTTCTACTTTTAAAAATCCACCTTTCCAGAAATAAGTCTCTCACTGTTGCCGCTTGTTATAGACCCCCCTCAGCCCCCAGCAGTGCCCTGGACACCATATCTGAATTAACTTCTTATGGCTGCAGGGGCAGTATTGAGTAGCTTGGATAAAAGGTGCCCATTTCAAACGGCCTCGTACTCAATTCTGCTCGTACAATATGCATATTATTATTACTATTGGATAGCAAACACTCTCACGTTTCTAAAACCGTTTGAATTATATCTGTGAGTAAAACAGAACTCATTTTGCAGCAAACTTCCTGTCGGAAAGTGAAAAATCTGAAATTGAGGCTCTGTTCCAGGGCCTGCCTATAAATGTGCTTGAAATCTATTAGTATACATGCACTTCATACGCCTTCCACTAGATGTCAATAGGCTGTGAGAGGTGAAATGGGGTTTCTAGGTATTTCTATGGTCAAAAGAGAGAGCTTGGAATGACATGACCCCCGAATTCCTTTGTTCAGGAAGCGCATAAAGGTCATCAGTATTGGCTTCTGAAAAGCATTCGCTATAGACGTCTAATATCTCCGGCTTTGATTTTATTTGATAAATGTGATAAAATCATCATAAAGTATGTTTTTTCAATATAGTTTAATCAGAGTATTGAAATTTTTTCGGGAGTTTTAGCGTGTTCCGTTCTCTGCGTTTGTTGACGATGGACAGCTTCGCGCCACTTGGCAAGTTTTGCTTGCAAATTCGAGAGGGCAAAAGGACATTCTAAATCCAAACAACGATTGTTCTGGACAAAGGACCACTTGTACAAGATTCTGATGGAAGCTCAACAAAAGTAGGACCCATTTATGATGTTATTTCCTATTTCTGTCGAAAATGTGTTGTTGTGTTTTCCGCCTTGAGTTTTGGCGCTGTCTCGCTATAACGTAAGCTGCATGTCGTACTAAAGTTCTTTTTAGAATTCTAACACGGCGATTGCATTAAGAACTAGTGTATCTATCATTTGCTGTACAACAATAATTTTTTAGTAACGCTTATGATTAGTTATTTGGTCAGAATAGGTGAATGTCAGAAATATATCCGGACATTCTGGGAAAAAGGTGCTAAGTTTTCACAATGTATAACCACGGATTTCAGCTCTAAATATGCACATTTTCGAACAAAACATAAGTGTATTGTATAACCTGATGTTATAGGACTGTCATCTGATGAAGTTTGTCCAGGTTAGTGAAAAATTATATATCTTTTGCTGTTTTTTTGCGATCGCTAACTTTTGCTGCTGATAAATGGTTTGTGTTTTTGGCTATTGTAGTAAGCTAATATAATGCTATATTGTGTTTTCGCTGTAAAACACTTAAAGAATCGGAAATATTGGCTGGATTCACAAGATGTTTGTCTTTAATTTGCTGTACACTGTGTATTTTTCATAAATGTTTTATGATGAGTATTTAGGTATTTCAATTTGGTCTCTGTAATTGTTCTAGCTGCTTTGGTGCTATTTCCGATTGTAGCTGCAATGTAAAACTATGATTTATACCTCAAATATGCAAATTTTTCAAACAAAACATAGATTTATTGTATAACTTGTTATAAGACTGTCATCTGATGAAGTTGTTTCTTGGTTAGTTTGGTTGGTTCTTGGTTAGTTAGGTTGGTTTTATGCATGCTACCTGTGCTGTGAAAAATGTCTGTGCTTTTTTGTATTTGGTGGTGAGCTAACATAAATATACGTGGTGTTTTCGCTGTAAAACATTTAAAAAATCGGACATGTTGGCTGGATTCACAAGATGTGTATCTTTCATTTGCTGTATTGGACTTGTTAATGTGTGAAAGTTAAATATTTCTAAAAAATATCTTTTGAATTTCGCGCACTGCACTTGGACGGGCTGTTGTCATATTGAGCCCGACACCGCCCTGCAGCCATAAGAAGTTTCACAAAGAAATTCCAGAAAATCGCAATAAACTGATATAAACTGCTATAAGTCGGTTTAAATTAACTACCTTATGAAGTTTTTAAGACAAAAATCAAATTAAATCAGAGCCGGAGATATAGAACTGCTAAAACGAAAGCTTTTCAGGACGCCATTGTGATGTCCCTCCTGCGCCAGGCGCCCCGTTGAAAAGGTCGGACCTTCCGTTCCACGGGCTTATATAGTGCCCCAGATGGTGCAATCCACTTCATTCAAATTCTCACCGCTTACTGACATCTAGAGGAAGGCGTATGCAGTGCATGTAGCCCCATAGCTTACATGGGAATTTATAAACTGACCCTAGAACAGAGACCTCGATTTCAGAAATCTCACTCCTTGACAGGAAGTGTGCTGCAGAATGAGTTCTGTTTCACTCAGAGAAATAATTCAAACGGTTTTAGAAACTAGAGAGTGTTTTCTATCCAATAGTAATAATAATATGCATATTGTACGAGCAAGAATTGAGTACGAGGCAGTTTAATTTGGGAACGAATTTTTACAAAGTCGAAATGGCGCCCCCCTATTGACAAGAAGTTAACCTGTCTGGCTCTAGCGTTCCGCTAGCGGAACGTTTCACAAAAAAATGGCGAAATTACATTATTATAAATATTTAACTTCAATTAAATCAGAAGTGTTATACACCAAATCAAAGCTATACCTCTTGTTAATCTAGCCACCATGTCCGATTTCGAAAAGCTTCACTGCAAAAGCGATTATCGATCAGTAAACAACACATTAGGTACAGTTACAGCAAAGTAGATTAGTTACGAAAGTCAGAAATTGCAATAATATTCATCAATTACCTTAGGAAATGTTCTTCTTTTGGCAATCCTAAAGGTCACGACGAAACAACAAAGTGGCGTTTTGTTCGATATAATCCATTTTTATAGCCTAACACGAACGGCTTGTGTGGAAAATTCAGCGTCCTTCAACTTTGGACGTAACATTCATTGTAATTACTCACTCTAAACGGACGTTTATCCAGTCAAGTTCGGTTTCGTTACAATCCTCTGTTTGTTAGTGAAACAACCAAACGTCATGGTTCTTTTCCCGGGACATATTGACCGAAAGGAACTGATTTGAACACACCAAACAACGACCTCATTACGCGCAAATCAGGTGGCCTGTCCTTCGTTGATTGACTGTATTTCGGACCAATGACCACTGATCTTCTTGAAATCTAGCTGGATAGATAGCCAATGAACTGAGGTAAATTGGAACATGTAATGGTTCGACCCGGGAAGAATATCCTTTGTCCTAAACTCGTGCGTACTCACAGCCATTCGCCATTGAAAATTCTACAAGAAGCAGACACGCCGTTTACGCACCGCAACAGTTTATTTTAGAGCATTTTCAAGACATAATAATGGCAAATAAATCAGTCAAAGCAAAGACGAAGACAAAGTACACGGACTTAAACGATATAATTGAGGAAATTGATAGAGATAGTGGAAGTGAACACCATAATGAATCTAGTGAGTCTAATCAATCTTTTGATTCTGAATTTGAGGAGATGTTCCTCTACGGGAAAGACGCAGTTTTGGATCGGTAAGTAACGTTGATTGAAATTAATAATATCAAATATTATTCATTTGAGTTGTTTGAGATATTTGTATTTTATTTGCCTTATATAAAAATATGACTAGGACATGAAATGTAAAGTACACAAGTATATTGAAATGTAGAAAGTACATATTGCTCTACATTGTGGGTGTATGTCTGTGTGTCTGTGTGTCTGTATAATTATTACCTAATTGTTTACATGTATTTTATATCTAAAATGGAATGGACAACCTCACCATAGGCACTAATTGTATATATAATGTGTGTCTGTATAATTATTACCTAATTGTTTACATGTATTTTCTATCTAAAATGGAATGGACAAAACCTCACCATAGGCACTATTTGTATATATAATATGTGTCTGTGTCTTTATTTCACAGTCCCAGTGATTCTGATTGGGAGCCAAGGTGCAAATCCCCCACTGAAGCTGGTCCATCCAGCTGGACCCCTGCTGTTTCCGGCACCACACCTACCCCCGCCCGGCCATCAAGGGGTGGTAAGCCAGCGGCAAAGAAGCGGAGGAAGGGCAGCGTGGAACCGTACAGAGCGTCCAGCGTGGAACCTGCCAGAGCGGAGGAGGACCGTTGGCACTCTGTTCTGGAGGAGGATGTGGCCCCACCATCTCCACTTTTCCGCCCAAAACGCCCAGTAGGCCCTCAATTGGACCTGACTTCCAAATACACCCCCATGCAACTTTTCCAGTTGTTTTTCACCTCGGCAGTTGTTGATACCCTGGTGATGAACACAAATAAATATGGCGCTAAGAAACAGGAAGGCAAGACAGAGACATGGAAGGCCATTTCCATTTCAGATCTGTTTTGCTACCTGTCTATGGTCATCTACATGGGGGTGGTGAAGTTGAAAACCCTGAAAGACTACTGGAAAACTTCACCCCTCTATCAACTGCCTTTCCCCTCAACGGTCATGTCTAGGAAAAGGTTTCTGACAATTTCATGGGCGCTTCACATCAGTGACCCAGAAGTTGATAAGGACAACGAGACGAAACGAGGCACGGCAGGGTTTGATAAGCTCTGCAAGATCAAACCTCTCTACCACGATATCGTTGAGGCCTGCAAGACTTATTTTCAGCCCGCCCAGAACCTTTCCATAGATGAGAATGGTAGCCTCAAAGGCCAGAATTGGCCTAAAACAGTACATGCGCAACAAACCGACAAAATGGGGTTACAAGCTGTTTGTTTTGGCCGATTCTGCGTGTGCATACACGTGCAATTTTTTTGTTTATGAGGGGAAGAACACTTGTGCGAGCGGTAAGGGACTCAGTTATGACTCTGTGATGCAGTTATTAGATTTCCAGCTGCTGGGGAAGGGCTACAAACTATTTGTAGACAACTTCTAAACAAGCCCTACCCTGTTCACAGACCTGAGGAAGCTGGAGATGTGGGCCTGTGGCACCATTCGGACCAACAGAGTGGGCTTTCCAAAAACCAGGGTGAACGACATGCCTAAGCGGGCTGAGCGGGGTACCATGAGATGGATCCGTGAAGATGGGCTGCTCTTTGTGAAGTGGATGGACACTCGAGAGGTAGTCATGTGCTCCACTATTCACAAGTCCTTCGGTGGGGATCACGTTGTTCGACGTTTGAAAGGTCCTACAGGCGCTTGGACCGCCAGAAATGTCCCCATTCCAGCTGCTGTGAAGGATTACAATAAGAGCATGGGAGGTGTAGACCTATCGGATGCGCTGATAGGCTACTATAATGTTCTTCACAAGACCATGAAATGGTACAAAACTTTGTTTTATCATTTTATTGACATTGCTGTGGTGAATTCCTTCAACCTCCAGTAGGAAATGGCCAAGAACTGTGGACAGCCCCCAATCTCACAGCTAGCCTTTAGGGAGCTGCTCATCCAGGAGCTTGCTAACTACAGCAAGAACACTGTAGCACCTTCTGTCCCCTCTACCTCTGTCCCTTCTTCTCCAACCAGCGGTACGCACATGCTGAAATTCATCATTGCAGGCAGGGATGTGCCTCAGGGGAAAAAAGGCTCAGTAGGGCGGCTTCGTTGTGCCCTGTGCCATAAGAAGTCCCCTGTCACCTGCACCACCTGTGCTGTGACCCTCTGTTTCACACCAGAGAGAGACTGCTATGGGATATGGCATCAGGAGCGCAACATTGTGTAGAGGACTGAGAGTCTTCACATGATTGAACATTGAAGTGTAAATAGTTACCCTTGTTAATTTTTCTTGAATTTTTCAAATATATATTTTTTGGGGTATGTTAGAATAATTGTTTTGTATTTTGTATATAGTTATTTGTATCATTGTATCATTGTACCAATTCGGCCACTTGGGTACATTTGGGAAACTTGTGAGGGACACCTGGTTGACTTCATGCTCAATGGCATGTACCTCACTCATTCCTGAAGGTATCCATCTGAAACTTTGGTCAAATACTGTTGCCTACTTATATTCTGATTTGAAATGATCCCCAGTATCATAACTGAATGTTTGGCCTTTCTTGTTGATTTTTAAAGATGCAACAACAGTAAAAGAACAAAAAACGTCTGTTGATTTCCTTGTATTTTCTTCTACCAGATCTATTGTGTTATATTCTCCTACATTCAATTCACATTTACACAAACTTCAGAATGTTTCCTTTCAAATGATACCAAGAATATGCATATCCTTCCTTCTAGGCCTGAGCTACAAGCAGTTAGATTAGGGTATGTTGTCAGGCGGAAATTGAGGAAAGGGGGGGCAGTCACAAACAGGTTATTAAGGAGAGTTATATTTATAATTCAATGTGTATAACTTGTATTATCATCTACATTTATGATGAGTATTTCTGTTGAAACGATGTGGCTATGCACTATCACTGGATGTTTTTGGAACTAGTGAATGTAACGCGCCAATGTAAACTCAGATTTTTTAATATGAACTTTATCAAACAAAACATGCATGTATTGTGTAACATGAAGTCCTATGAGTGTCATCTGATGAAGATCATCAAAGGTTAGTGATTAATTTGAGCTATATTTCTGCTTTTTTGTGACTGCTGTCTTTCGCTGTAAAAATGGCTGTGCTTATTGTGGTTTGGTGACCTAACATAATCGTTTGTAGTGCTTTCGCTGAAAAGCATATTTGAAATCGGACACTTTGGTGGGATTAACAACAAGACTACCTTTAAAATGGTATAATAAACATGTAAGTCTGAGGAATTTTAATTATGAGATTTCTGTTGTTTTGAATTTGCCGCCCTGCACTTTCACTGGCTGTTGTCATATCATCCCGTCACCGGGATTGCAGCTATATGAAGTTAACCTCTTGACGCTAGGGGTCAGATTTTTTAGATTTTTTTAAATAACGTTCCCAAGGTAAACGGACTATTTCTCAGGTCCAGATCGTAGAATATGCATATAATTTACAGATTAGGATAGAAAACACTCCAAAGTTTCCAAAACTGTCAAAATATTGTCTGTGAGTATAACAAAACTGATTCTGCAGGCGAAAACCTGAGAAAATCTAACCCGGAAGTGATTATTATTGTTTTTAATCTGTGTTTCCTGGCCCGTCTTTCTTCCATTTAAAGGGGTATCAACCAGATTCCTTTTCCAATGGCTTCCTCAGGCTGTGACCAGGCTTTAGACATAGTTACAGGCTTTTATTTTGAAAAATGAGCGAGATTTTTCAAAAATAGTCAGGTGTCCTCTGATTACTTCCTGCGCGCGAGAGGGGTAGCTCTCCATTTTCTTTTTCTCTCTTATTGAATAGGTTACGGTCCAGGTTGAAATATTATCGATTATGTTTGTTTAAAACAACCTGAGGATTGATTATAAAAAACATTTGACATGTTTCTACGAACATTACGGATACTTTTTGGAATTTTCGTCGAACGGAACGAGGCTTTGGTTTTCTGAACATAACGCGCAACCCAAATGCATTTTTTTTGTTATAAAAGTAAGATATATCAAACAAAAAGAACATTTGTTGTGTAACTGGGAGTCTCGTGAATGCAAACATCCGAAGATTATCAAAGGTAAACGATTAATTTTGTTGCTTTTCTGACTTTCGTGACCAAGCTAACCAAGCTAATATAAGGCTAACTGTTCTAGCATTGATTGATACACTCACAAAAGCTTAGATTGCTTTCGTTGCAAAGCATATTTTCAAAATCTGACACGATAGGTGGATTAACAACAAGCTAAGATGTGTTTTGGTATATTTCACTTGTGATTGCATGATTATAAATATTTTTAGTAATATTTTGCGCCCTGCAATTCAGCGGTTGTTTCGGAAAATGATCCCGTAAAAGGCATCCGTAGCGCAGAGAAGTTAACTTATTTAGGCTTGCCAAAACAAAGGGGTTGAATACGTATCGCCTCAAGACATTTCAGATTTTCATTTTTCATTTCTAAAAACATAATTCTACTTCGACATTATTTGTTATTATGTATAGGCCAGTGACACAAAATCTAAATTTAATCATTTTTAAATTCAGGCAGCTGAATGGCTGATATCCATTGGCTCCTTGTCCCTCAAATAATTAACTTTAAAATTCTCCTTCTCGTCTACAAACCTTAAATGGCATCGAACCTGCCAGACCTACTATCCCCCATGAACCTCATAACATCCTAAATTTAAGCCGCGACAAACTACTCCATGACGCTAGGACCTGGCTACACACAATGGAGGGCTGTTTCTTTTGCTCCCACACACCACACATTTGGAACTCCCCTCCTGACGATTTCAGGGCTGCTCACATTCTCGAGGCCTTTAAAGCAGGCCTTAAGACTCATCTCTATAAGCCTTCCTTTCCTTCTAGACTTTGATTGTTGATTTCATAATTTGGTTATATATTTTTTGTAGTCCTTTTATATTTTATCTTTCATTTTATGCACTTTAAGATTATTATTTTATAATGAAAAGCACTTTACAAATGTAATAAATTATTATTATAATTGTACCATCCCAAATGGCGTCCTATTCCCTATATTGTGCACTACTTTTGACCAGAGCCAAAGTAGTGCACTAGAAAGGGAATAGAGAGCAATTGATAGAACAAATCTGTGACTCCTTATGCAGTTAAGACATTTCTAAAGAAGAATAACAATATGCAAAGCTATTGTTTAAATATATATTTTCCCAACTGGGTGCTTTATTCTTAATACTCTCAGAAAATAAATAATGCTTCAGGTTACACTACTGTAAAAATCTTTTTTTTTTTAGGTTATTGAGTTGTGAAAATGCATCTATGTGCTTATAGCCAGGCCTCTTCTTCAGTGTCTCTCTCAAAATAAATGGATATTCACAACAACTTTGAAAGGCAATTCATTATTTTATTTGTGCAATAACAAGAATACGCATGTATCTAGAAAGTATGGTTGCATGTAGGCAGTGGTGGAATAAGTACCCAATTGTCATACTTGAGTAAAAGTAAAGATACCTTAATAGAAAGTTACTCAAGTAAAAAGTGAGTCACCCAGTAAAATAGTAATTGAGTAAAAGTCTAAATATACTTAAGTATCAAATGTAAAAAATAAAATAAAATATACTTAACCTGTTTGGGCTGCAGGGGCAGTATTGAGTAGCCGGATAAAAGGTGCCCATTTCAAACGGCCTCGTACTCAATTCTTGCTCGTACAATATGCATATTATTATTACTATTGGATAGAAAACACTCTCTAGTTTCTGAAACCGTTTGAATTATATCTGTGAGTAAAACAGAACTCCTTTTGCAGCAAACTTCCTGACAGGAAGTGGAAGATCTGAAATCGATGCTCTCTTCTAGGGGCTGCCTATTAAAGTCCTTGATATTTATTAGTTTAGATGCACTTCATACGTCTTCCACTAGATGTCAACAAGCAGTGAGAGAAGAAATTGAGTTTGTAACTTGATCTGGGCTCGAATTATAGCTCTCGGCATGACGTGTCACCAGTTTCCTGTTTTCTGGAGAGCGCGAGGAGGGACCTGGATTTGCCTTCTGATAAGCTGTCGTTACGGACGACTAATATATCCGGCTTTGATTTTATTTGATACATGTGACAATATCATCGTAAAGTATGTTTTTTCAATATAGTTTAATCAGATTATTGAAATTTTTTCTGGAGTTTTGCCGTGTTCCGTTCTCTGAGTTTGTTGACGATGGAGAGATTCGCGCCACTTGGCAAGTGTGCTTGCTAAATCGAGAGGGAAAAAGGCCGTTCTAAATCCAAACAACGATTGTTCCCGACAAAGGACCCCTTGTACAACATTCTGATGAAAGATCAGCAAAAGTAGGACCCATTTTATGATGCTATTTCATATATCTGTCGAACATGTTGTGCTAGTCGTTTGCGCCCAGCTTTTGGGTACTCTCTCGCTATACCTAAGCTGGATGTCGTAATGAAGTTATTTTTAGAATTCTAACACGGCGATTGCATTAAGAACTAGTGTATCTATCATTTCCTATACAACATGTATTTTTTAGTTATGTTTATGAATAGTTATTTGGTCAGAATATGTGTGTCAGAAAAAGTGTCAGAAAAATATCCGGACGTTGTGGGAAAAAGATGCTACGTTAGCACAATGTATAACCACTGATTTCAGCTCTAAATATGCACATTTTCGAACAAAACATAAGTGTATGTATAACCTGATGTTATAGGACTGTCATCTGATGAAGCTTATCAAGGTTAGTCAAAAATTATATATCTTTTGCTGGTTTGTTACGATCGCTAACTTTTGCTACTGGGGAATGGCTTGTGTTTCTGGCTATTGTGGTAAGCTAATATAACGCTATATTGTGTTTTCGCTGTAAAACACTTAAGAAATCGGAAATATTTGCTGGATTCACAAGATGCTTGTCTTTCATTTGCTGTACACTATGTATTTTTCAGAAATGTTTTATGATGAGTATTTAGGTATTTGACGTTGGTGTCTGTAATTATTCTGGCTGCTTTCGGTGCAATTTCTGATTGTAGCTGCAATGTAAACTATGATTTATACCTGAAATATGCACATTTTTCGAACAAAACATAGATTTATTGAATAACATGTTATAAGACTGTCATCTGATGAAGTTGTTTGTTGGTTAGTTTGGTTGGTTCTTGGTTAGTTAGGTTGGCTTTGTGCATGCTACCTGTGCTGTGAAAAATGTCTGTCCTTTTTTGTATTTGGTGGTGAGCTAACATAAATATACGTGGTGTTTTCGCTGTAAAACATTTTAAAAATCGGACATGTTGGCTGGATTCACAAAATGTGTACCTTTTCATTTGCTGTATTGGACTTGTTAATGTGTGAAAGTTAAATATTTCTAAAAAATATATTTTGAATTTCGCGCCCTGCACTTGAAGTGGCTGTTGTCATATTGTGGCCGGCTTCGGGCTTGATTAAGTATCAAAAGTAGAAATCATTTCAAATTCCTTGTCACGACTTCTACCGAAGTCGTTTCCTCTCCTTGTTCGGGCGATGTTCGGCAGTCGACGTCACCGGTCTTCTAACCATCGCTGATCCATTTTTCATTTTCCATTTGTTTTGTCTTGTTTTCCCACACACCTGGTTTTCATTCCCTCATTACGTGTTGTGTAATTAACCCTCATGTCTTTGTGTGGTATTGTTTGTTGTAAGTACTTGTGCACATGATGACTTGTGCGCTTCAGGTTTTGTACCCATGTTGATATTTTCTTGATGCCGTTGGTTTTGGAATTAAACTGCTCCGGCTATTACCTAGTTCTGCTCTCCTGCATCTGACTTCCCTGCCACCAGTTACGCACCCCTTACATTCTGTCACGTTCCAAACTACTCCATAACGCTAGGACCTGGCTACACACAATGGAGGGCTGTTTCTTTTGCTCCCACACACCACACATTTGGAACTCCCCTCCTGACGATTTCAGGGCTGCTCACATTCTCGAGGCCTTTAAAGCAGGCCTTAAGACTCATCTCTATAAGCCTTCCTTTCCTTCTAGACTTTGATTGTTGATTTCATAATTTGGTTATATATTTTCTGTAGTCCTTTTTTATTTTATCTTTCATTTTATGCACTTTAAGATTATTATTTTATAATGAAAAGCACTTTACAAATGTAATAAATTATTATTATTTAAATTTAAAAAACAGAAGTTCAGTGAGTCACTGGCTTACTGGTGCTATTCCATGTCGTCCCTAGGAGGGGTGCGTCACTTGAGTGGGTTGAGTCGCTGACGTGGTCTTCCTGTCTGGGTGTATATACTGTACTCTATACCATCTACTGCATCTTGCCATCTTTATGTAATACATGTATCACTAGCCACTTTAAACAATGCCACTTCTATATGTTTACATACCCTACATTACTCATCTCATATGTATATACTGTACTCTATACCATCTACTGCATCTTGCCTATGCCGTTCTGTACCATCACTCATTCATATATTTTTATGTACATATTCTTCATCCCTTTACACTTGTGTGTATAAGGTAGTTGTTGTGAAATTGTTAGGTTAGATTACTCGTTGGTTATTACTGCATTGTCGGAACTAGAAGCACAAGCATTTCGCTACACTCGCTTTAACATCTGCTAACTATGTGTATGTGACAAACACAATTTGATTTGATTTGGGTTGGCGCCCCCCCTTGGGTTGTGCCGTGGCGGAGATCTTTGTGGGCTATACTCGGCCTTGTCTCAGGATGGTAAGTTGCTGGTTGAAGATATCCCTCTAGTGGTGTGGGGGCTGTGCTTTGGCAAAGTGGGTGGGGTTATATCCTGCCTGTTTGGCCCTGTCCGGGGGTATCATCGGATGGGGCCACAGTGTCTCCTGACCCCTCCTCTCTCAGCCTCCAGTATTTATGCTGCAGTAGTTTATGTGTCGGGGGGCTAGGGTCAGTCTGTTATATCTGGAGTATTTCTCCTGTCTTATCCGGTGTCCTCTGTGAATTTAAGTATGCTCTCTCTAATTATTATTTTCTTTCTTTCTTTCTCTCTCTCGGAGGACCTGAGCCCTAGGAGGCCTCAGGACTACCTGGCATGATGACTCCTTGCTGTCCCCAGTCCACCTGGCCGTGCTGCTGCTCCAGTTTCAACTGTTCTGCCTGCGGCTATGGAACCCTGACCTGTTCACAGGACGTGCTACCTGTCCCAGACCTGCTGTTTCCAACTCTCTAGAGACAGCAGGAGCGGTAGAGATACTCTCAATGATTGGCTATGAAAAGCCAACTGACATTTACTCCTGAGGTGCTGACTTGTTGCACCCTCGACAACTACTGTGATTATTATTATTTGACCATGCTGGTCATTTATGAACATTTGAACATCTTGGCCATGTTCTGTTATAATCTCCACCCGGCACAGCCAGAAGAGGACTGGCCACCCCTCATAGCCTGGTTCCTCTCTAGGTTTCTTCCTAGATTTTGGCCTTTCTAGGGAGTTTTTCCTAGCCACCGTGCTTCTACACCTGCATTGCTTGCTGTTTGGGGTTTTAGGCTGGGTTTCTGTACAGCACTTTGATATATAAGCTGATGTATGAAGGGCTATATAAATACATTTGATTTGAATTTGACAGTTTTGCCAGAGGCTGCTGTATCTAAGTATCTAACAAATCAAGAAATGCAAAACTGTCTGGATCGATTGACAACAGTGAATAACCTAATGTAAATGTGTAAAAGGTAAGCCCATCTGGCACCATAGCATTCACCCTAATGGAAAATAGGCCCTGTACAGTACACACAAGCTTGGGGATTGATTGACATTGTGAGAGAGAAATCTAGGGAAATACTGTAGCATGAAAACAAACTATATCCTGTCTGAGATCTGGATTCATGTCAAGTTTTCTGAGGGGCTAGCTTTGGTATGTGACATCCCCTTGACCATCATGAAACGTCACCTTGTTGTCATTGAATGTCTCATAGATAACGTCCGACACAAATAGGAATCTTTTCAAAATGTTCCCTAATAGACATCAAAATACCTCATCATGACATTATACTGCAACCAAACCGGTATCTGTACTGAACTCCCTCTTATGGCCCCGAGGTTAATGTCATGTTTTAATGTTCCTACAATGTTCTCAGAACATCAGTGAGATAACGTCTCGCTGAAACCCTTAAAGCAGCATTTCCCAAACTTGGACACAAGGGGTGCACGTTTTGGTTTTTGCCCTAGCACTACACAGCTGATACAAATAATGAACTAATCATCAAGCTTTGATTATTTTAATCAGCTATCTAGTACTAGGAGAAAAAAGTTAACGTGCACCCCTTGGGGTCCCCAGGACAGTTTGGGAAACGCTACCTGGCCGTGACCTAATGGGAACGTCGTCAAATGTTCTTAGGACGTTCCCTGTTTGCTGGGTTAATTTTTCATTTAATTTATTTAACCTTTATTTAACTAGGCAAGTCAGTTAAGAACAAATTCTTATTTACAATGACAGCCTGGCCAAACCCGGACGACGCTGGGCCAATTGTGCTCCGCCCTATGGGACTCCCAGTCACGGCCAGATGTGATACAGCCTGGAATCAAACCAGGGACTGTAGTGACACGTCTTGAACTAAGATGCAGTGCCTTAGACCGCTGTGCCACTCGGGAGCCCGAGAGTAAATAGAATCTAATGAGTTGCTTGTCATAAACTCAATATAGTTCCATCTCTATGGAGTGGTTACATGTTGACACTGAAACTACAATCCCATGTGATCATACACTACGATATATTTAGAGGCTACCAGGACAAGTTATTGGAGCAGTATTCCTCTGTCAAGCAAGAAGACATTTTATGGACACAACTTTCTTTATTTCTTTCACACCTGAAACATAATCTGATAATGTACAGATATTATCGGGGTCTTTATTTTCATTTTCAAGAATAAGAGTTTGATGGAGGATGTGAATTAGTTTAGTCTGAGCCTACACAGAATCAAATGATTCACACTTGAATTCATTCACATCCATACACAAGCCTTTTAAGGACTAAGAATTGCTGCATTGAACTATGGAAGAAAATTAACAAAAGCTATGGAGAACACAACACAAGTCAAGTTCTTTTACCTCTTTGGCTTACAAGAGACATTTAACAACAAATCGGTCTATTTTATCTTGTCTCTTATCACATTCCTTCTCATCATCACTGTGAATCTGACTATGATCATAACAATCATTCAGGGGAAAGGCCTCCATGAGCCCATGTATATCTTTCTGTGTAGTTTATGTGTCAATGGATTGTATGGAACTGCTGGTTTCTACCCCAAGTTGTTACTGGACCTTCAGTCAGATGTTCAGGTGATATCTTATGGTGGATGTTTGACTCAAGCCTATGTAATATACACATCTCTCATGTGTGAAATGTCTACTCTAACAGTGATGTCTTACGACAGGTATGTGGCAATATGCAGACCACTACTATACCATACCATTGTGACATCTTTAACTGTTAGAAAGTTACTCTTATTTTCTTGGTGTTATCCTTTATTTACAGGACTCACAGCAGTTAGTTTAGCCGTCAGAATTCCTTTGTGTGGATCTCGCATTGATAAGATCTTCTGTGACATTCCGTCTATACTGAAATATGCATGTTTACCCATTACAATCAATCAGATTTGGAGCAAATGCCTAGTATTGGTTCATGTTTTACAGTTACTCTTCATTGTATTTTCTTATGGTCAGATTGTAAGGACTTGTGTAAAGTCAGCTAAGGGAAGGATTAAGTTCACACAGACATGTGTGCCACATTTATTAACAATTGTTATTTTCATCACAGTGACCCTGTTTGACAATTTGCAAGGGTGGAATAATGTAAATATTACGCTAAATATGCGTAATGCAATGGCTGTACAATTCCTTGTTATACCACCTGTCTTTAACCCTCTCATATATGGACTTAACCTCCAGCAGATTCGAAGGGCAGTTTTTATAAAGTGTAATGCACATAAAATCATTGATATGAGATGTTAGTTACATAATCTTACACAACAGGGAGACTACCTGATATCAGAAGTCAACAAAATAAAGGTAAAATCCGCCAAAACTTTTGCACGGTTAAATGGCTCGCCTCATTTCCTGATACCCATTGCCCTCTTCTGGGCAAGTGATTTATAAATAGTAATTGTAGCACACTTCCTAACCAGGACAATGGTGGCATGCGTCCCAAATGGCGTCCTATTCCCTATATTGTGCACTACTTTTGGCCAGAGCCAAAGTAGTGCACTAGAAAGGGAATAGAGAGCAATTGATAGAACAAATCTGTGACTCCTTATGCAGTTAAGACATTTCTAAAGAAGAATAACAATATGCAAAGCTATTGTTTAAATATATATTTTCCCAACTGGGTGCTTTATTCTTAATACTCTCAGAAAATAAATAATGCTTCAGGTTACACTACTGTAAAAATCTTTTTTTTTTTAGGTTATTGAGTTGTGAAAATGCATCTATGTGCTTATAGCCAGGCCTCTTCTTCAGTGTCTCTCTCAAAATAAATGGATATTCACAACAACTTTGAAAGGCAATTAATTATTTTATTTGTGCAATAACAAGAATACGCATGTATCTAGAAAGTATGGTTGCATGTAGGCAGTGGTGGAATAAGTACCCAATTGTCATACTTGAGTAAAAGTAAAGATACCTTAATAGAAAGTTACTCAAGTAAAAAGTGAGTCACCCAGTAAAATAGTAATTGAGTAAAAGTCTAAATATACTTAAGTATCAAAAGTAAATGTAATTACTAAAATATACTTAAGTATCAAAAGTAGAAATCATTTCAAATTCCTTGTCACGACTTCTGCCGAAATCGTTTCTTCTCCTTGTTTGGGCGATGTTCGGCAGTCGACGTCACCGGTCTTCTAACCATCGCTGATCCATTTTTCATTTTCCATTTGTTTTGTCTTGTTTTCCCACACACCTGGTTTTCATTCCCTCGTTACGTGTTGTGTAATTAACCCTCATGTCTTTGTGTGGTATTGTTTGTTGTAAGTACTTGTGCATATGTTGACTTGTGCGCTTCAGGTTTTGTACCCATGTTGATATTTTCTTGATGCCGTTGGTTTTGGAATTAAACTGCTCCGGCTATTACCTAGTTCTGCTCTCCTGCATCTGACTTCCCTGCCACCAGTTACACACCCCTTACATTCCTTATATTAAGCAAAGCAAACGGCTCCATTTTCTTGTTATTAAAATGTACAGATAGCCAGGGGCACACTCCAACACTCAGACATTATTTTCAAAAGATTAATGTGTTTAGTGAGTCCGCCAGACGAGAGGCAAAAGGGATTACCATGTGTTCTCTTGATAAGTCGCTCTCCAATTTGTAAGTCGCTCTGGATAAGAGCGTCTGCTAAATGACTTAAATGTAAATGTAATAAGTGTGTGAATTTCAACATTTTCCTGTCCTGCTAAGCATTCAAAATGTAACGAGTACTTTTGGTTGTCAGGGAAAAGGACAATATATTCTTTAGGAATGTAGTGAAGTAAAAGTAAAAGTTGTCAAAAATATGAATAGTAAAGTGATTAGCTTATGGCTTGGGGGAAGAAGCTGTTAAGAAGCCTTTTGGACCTAGACTTGACGCTCCGGCAAGGCTTACCATGTGGTAGCAGAGAGAACAGTCTATGACTAGGGTGGCTGGAGTCTATGATAATTTTTGGGCCTTCCTCTAACATAGAGGTCCTGGATGGCAGAAAGCTTGGCCCCAGTGATGTACTGGGCCGTACGCACTACAGTCTGTTATGCCTTGCGGTCGGAGGCCGAGCAGTTGCCATACCAGGCAGTGATGCAACCAGTCAGGATGCTCTCGATGGTGCAGCTGTGGAACTTTTTGAGGATCTGAGGACCCATGTCAAATCTTTCAGTCTCCTGTGGGGGAACAGGTTTTGTTGTGCCCTCTTCACGACTGTCTTGGTGTGCTTGGACCATGATAGTTTGTTGGTGATGTGGACACCAAGGAACTTGAAGCTCTCAACCTGCTCCACTACAGTCCCGTCGATGAGAATGGGGGTGTGCTCGGGTCTTCCTTTTCCTGTAGTCCACAACCATCTCCTTTGTCTTGATCATGTTGAGGGAGAGGTTGTTGTCCTGGTACCACACGGCCAGGTCTCTGACCTCCTCGCTATAGGTTGTCTCATCATTGTCGGTGATCAGGCCTATCACTGTTGTCTTCAACAAACTCTATGATGGTGTTGGAGTCGTGCTTGGCCATGCAGTCATGAGTAAACGGGGAGTACAGGAGGGGACTGAGAACGCACCCCTGAGGGGCCCCCATGTTTAGGATCAGTGTGGCAGATGTGTTGTTACCTACCCTTACCACCTGGTGGCGTCCCGTCAGGATGTCCAGGATCCAATTGCAGAGGGAGGTGTTTAGTCCCAGGGTCCTTAGCTTAGTGATGAACTTTGAGAGCACTATGATGTTGAACGCTGAGCTGTAGTCAATGAATAGCATTCTCACATAGGTGTTATTTTAGTCCAGGTGGGAAAGGGCAGTGTGAAGTGCAATAGAGATTGTATCATCTGTGGATCTGTTGGGGCGGTATGCAAATTGGAGTGTCTAGTGTTTCTGGGATAATGGTGTTGATGTGGGCCATGACCGGCCTTTCAAAGCACTTTATGGCTACATACGTGAGTCCTACGTGTCAGTAGTTATTTAGGCATGTTACCTTAGTGTTCTTGGGCAAAGGGACTATGGTGGTCTGCTTGAAACATGTTGGTATTACAGACTCCAAACTATCAAAATAAATAAAGTCGCACACTCCATGTATAATCTCCCAGCAATTTAATGGGTATTTACCAACTTTTTGGCGTCACTGTGCCTTCCTCAGGATAATGTCATAAATACTTGAACAAGGTACCCACTGCATACATTAATGACTTTGATGTCCAGATAGATCTATTCAAGTTTTTCCGTAATCTGAGATTGCGTGAGTTCTTTGATAAGAGTGATAATTACATGACTCCACTTGAAATATCATCCTCAGTGAGATGTATACATAGGTCTACCACGCTAATCAATAGACTTACCTGTCCTACCGTGAGTCAAGGAGGAGATGGAGCCATTACCCCAGTTGAGGTACCTGAGAACTCTGAGAGAACTACATTTAGAGCAAAAAGTTCATTTGTACCTCCCCCCAAACACAATGCCTCCATAGAAACTATCTGTAGGATTGTGGAAATGTAGGTGACTTACTGAAAGACAAACAGAAACACAATCCTATGATAACCTGAGTAGAGATGAGAGAATGGCTCTTAAGGACTTAACTTCACAAGGGTAGGGGGCAGCATTCTGAATTTTGGATGAAAAGCGTG
Organism: Salvelinus namaycush; assembly: GCF_016432855.1. Taxonomy (NCBI): domain Eukaryota; kingdom Metazoa; phylum Chordata; class Actinopteri; order Salmoniformes; family Salmonidae; genus Salvelinus; species Salvelinus namaycush. The sequence goes on from NC_052329.1 coordinate 28,281,854, forward strand.
TACAAATTAAACTGCCTGCTACTCAGGCCCAGAAGATAGGATATGCATATAATTAGTAGATTTGGATAAAAAAAACACTCTAAAGTTTCCAAAACTGTTAAAATAATGTCTGTGAGTATAACAGAACTGATATGGCAGGCAAAACCCAGAGGAAAATCCAACCAGGAAGTACTATTATTTTGAAAGGCTGTTTTTCCATTGAAAGCCTATCCACCATACAAAGACTTAGGACCCAGTTCACGAGCTCTGTGACTTCCTCTACATGTGGCCAGTTTTTAGGCATTGTTTCAGGCTTTTACTCAGAAAAATGAGGGGGATACACCACTTTCAATCAGTGGCCAGTGGAAATTTCCATTCATCAGCCATGCGCCTGATCGGGAACGCGCCTTTCTTGTTTCTCCTTTCCTATTGACGAAGCTTTTGTCCGGTTGAAATATTATTTATTATTTATGATAAAAACAACCGGAGGATTTATTTTAAACACCGTTTGGCATGTTTCTACTAACTTTTATTGTACTTTTTAAAGACTTTTCGTCTGGACTTATTAGTGCACGCGCCTTAAGCATTCGGATTACTGGACAAAACGCGCAAACAAAAAGGAGGTATTTGGTCATAAAGAGGGACATTATCGAACAAAACAAACATTTATTGTCTAACGTGGAGACCTGGGAGTGCCACCAGATGAAGATCATCAAAGGTAAGTGATTCATTTTAATGCTATTTCTGCTTTTTGTGACTCCTCTCTTTGGCTGGAAAAATGGCTGTATGGTTTTCTGTGACTAGGTGCTGACCTAACATAATCGCATGGTGTGCTTTCGCAGTAAAGCTTTTTTGAAATCGGACACTGTGGTTGGATTTATCTTTACAATGATGGATAATACTTGTATGTTTGAGGAATTTTAATTATGGGATTTCTGTTGTTTTGAATTTGTCGCCCTGCAATTTCACTGGCTGTTGTCAGTGACGCTAACATCCCACTTGTCCTAGCAAGGTAAAAGTCAGATCCTTCGATTATCATTAAAAAAATGTGACAAAGGAGGAACAAATGTGACTATGTGAATGAATGTCACCGACAACTATCTAAAGGTGACTTCTATCGCAAACGGATTTGTGACCCTACTCTGGAATTCCAGCATAATATCTCATCCACAGTGGAAAGCTGTTTGGAATCAGGATGTCGCGACTTCCGCCGAAGTCGGACCCTCTCCTTGTTCGGGCGGCGTTCGGCGGTCGACGTCACCGGCCTTCTAGCCATCGCCGATCCACTTTTCATTTTCCATTTGTTTTGTCTTTGTCTTACACACCTGGTTTCAATCCCCCAATTACTTGTTCATTATTTAACCCTCTGCTCCCCCATGTTTGTTTGTGAGTGATTGTTTATTGTATTGCGGTCCGTTATTTGTGGCCTGACTCATCTACACCAGATACACACCGACGCATTACACAGGACAAATCACTAAACAAGAAGTTTAATTTCTATGTTTGAAATTTCCCAAGATACCAACTTTCTATACAGTCGCTAAATTACACAAACAGGTATCTCCTCCTCCAGGTAGACCCATTTTAGCAGCAATCGACTCTGTGACATCCAACATTTATAAATGTGTGGATTACCACATTAATATCTCTAGGATAGGTGGGACGGTAGCGTCCCACTTGGCCAAAATCCAGAAAAAAATGTAGCGCGCCAAATTCAAATATATTACTATAAAAATCAATCTTTCATGAAATCACACATGAAAGATACCAAATTAAAGCTACACGTGTTGTGAATCCAGCCAACATGTCTGATTTCAAAAAGGATTTACGGGGAAAGCACACCAAACAATTATGTTAGCTCAGTACATAGCCACAGAAAAACACAGCCATTTTCCCAGCAAAATATAGTAGTAACAAAAAGCAGAAATAGAGATAAAATTAATCACTAACCTTTGAACATCTTCATCAGATGACACTCATATGATATCATGTTACACAATACATTTATGTTTTGTTCGATAATGTGCATATTTATATCCACAAATCTCGGTTTACATTGGCGCCATGTTCAGAAATGCCTCCAAAATATCCGGAGTATTTACAGAGCCACGTCAAATAACAGAAATACTCTTCATAAACTTTGATGAAAGATACATGTTTTACATATAATTAAAGATACACTTGTTAATGCAACCGCTGTGTCAGATTTTTAAAAAACTTTACGTAAAAAGCACACCATGCAATAATCTGAGACAGCGCTCAGATTTAACAACATTTCTCCGCCATGTTGGAGTCAACAGAAATACGAAATGACATCATAAATATTCCCTTACCTTTGATTATCTTCATCAGAATGCAGTGCCAGGAATCCTAGTTCCACAATAAATTGTTGTTTTGTTCGATAATGTCCATTACTTATGTCCAATTAGCTAATTTTGCTAGCATGTGTAGTACACATGTCCAAACGCTCGCGCAGTTGCAGGAAAACGTCGGACGAAAACTTCAAAAAGTTATATTACAAGTCGAAATAACTGGTCAAACTTAGTAGAGAATCAATCTTCAGGATGTTGTTATCATATATATCCAATAACGTTCCAACCGGAGCATTCTTTTCAGTCTCTATAAGTAATGGAACGCATGACGATATCATGAGGAAAGTGCGTGACCAAGAACTGGCACTCTGCCAGACCACTGACTCAAACACCTCCCATCCGGTCCCACAACACAGCATAAGCTTCATTCCACATTCTACTGACTGTTGACATCTAGTGGAAGGCGTAGGAAGTGCAAACAGATCCATATATTACAGGGAATTGAATAGGCGATGACTTTAACATCGACCACTCTCAGAATTCTCACTTCCTGTTAGAATTTTTTCTCAGGTTTTTGCCTGCCATATGAGTTCTGTTATACTCACAGACATCATTCAAACAGTTTTAGAAACTTCATAGTGTTTTCTATCCAATAGTAATAATACTATGCATATATTAGCATCTGGGACAGAGTAGGAGGCAGTTCACTATGGGCACGCAACTCATCCAAAAGTGAAAATGCTGCCCCCTATATCAAAGAAGTTAAACCGATGGTTGAGAATCTCCAATCTTATGTCAAAGACACTAGTCACATTATCTCATTGATAGAGGGCTTAGGAAGGATACCAGAGGGCACCCTGCTGGGCACTTTTGATGTGGAGAGCTTGTACACTAACATCCCACACACTGGAGGCTTGCAAGCGCTACAACACTTCCTTCAGCAGAGAGACTCTACCCTTGCTGTCACGATCGTCGTATGGTGGAAGAGAGGAGGACCAAAGCGCAGCGTGGTTAGAATACATTCTTCTCGTTTAATGACACGAAACGAAGAACAGTTTACAAACTAAACAAAACAACAAACCGACGAACGTGAAGCTATATAAACAATGTGCTGACATGCAACATAGACATAGACAATAACCCACGAACTACCCAATGAATATGGCTGCCTAAATATGGTTCCCAATCAGAGACAACGATAGAAAGCTGTCTCTAATTGAGAACCAATCTAGGCAACCATAGACATACATACACCTAGACTAGACACTGCCCCATAAACATACAAAACCCCTAGACAATACAAAACACATACATCCCCCATGTCACACCCTGCCCTAACTAAAATAATAAAGAAATCAAAGATAACTAAGGCCAGGGCGTGACACTTGCATCTTACAACTCACTGAACTGGTATTATCCCATAACTACTTTGTCTTTGAGTCAGACTTTTTTCTTCAAATTCGGGGTGTAGCCATGGGCTCCCCTTTTTCCCCCAACTATGCAAACCTGTATGTGGGATAATTTGAAGAAGCATTCCTTTAAAACAGAGACACACCCCTGTCGTGTCTTTGGCTATGCCGGATTAAGTGATATGACATGCTATTCTATAAAATCCTTTCTCCGTAATAACTATTACATGATTGAGCTAATCATGTAAATGTAATTAACTAGAAAGTCGGGGCACCACAAAATAATATTTATAGAGCTGTTATCTTCCGAATAAACTCTTAAAGACCTAGTAATATTTTACATCAATAGCAGTCAATATTAATCGTCACCTTATTTCAGTCTCATCTGAAAATTGTAAATTCTTGGTTATCTTCACGAACCCCGGCTAACAAGTTGAATCAGCAATACAAAATTGGGTTTAATTATTTATTTACTAAATACCTAACTAATCACACAGAATTACATATACACAGAATTAATCATACCTTGATTACAAATTACGTCATAAAGGAAAACGTCCCTAGCGGGCGGAACAGATATGACAGCTGGTTACACAAAAGAAAAGGGGGCTGGGTTTGAGTGAAAGAGCGGGAAGACTTGAGGAACAAAGGTACCAGCCATGCTATCGTAAATACAGTATCTTATGCATTCTAAATTACCGCCCATTTGGAAAAGGAAAATGCAATAAATATTTATGTTGGCTTAGTTCTGTAGTTGACATGTTAGTCCTTTTTAACGCAGGGACCATCGTCCTCACATCCTTGGAACAGGAAGGTTACATTTTCGTCAAGGGCTTATATAGTGGAGGGAGAAAAGGGGTGTGTTTCATAATTTACAACCTGTCTCTTCACGTGGGCGGGCCACTGAGTCGGGCCTAATTCACTCATGAAAACCCAATTCTCACATTTTAGAAGCTAAAATCACATTTCATCCCATCACAAATAATTTCATATTCAAACATTTAAATTGAACAACAATTCCATGTGAATCCGATAACTCTGATGTGTAGACTTTCCACTGTAGAGTTTATGTCATTCTATCATTGATGAGAATGTGTCACGTTCTGACCTTTATTTTCCTTTGTTTTGTCTTTAGTTAGTATGGTCAGGGCGTGAGTTGGGGTGGGCAGTCTATGTTATGTGTTTCTATGTTTAGGTTTGTCAATTGGCCTGATATGGTTCTCAATCAGACAGGTGTTTTGCATTGTCTCTGATTGGGAACCATATTTAGGTTGCCTGTTTTCACTGTTGGTTTGTGGGTGTTTGTTTTCTGTGTCTGTGTTCGTGCCACACGGGACTGTTTCGGTTAGGTTACTTTGTTATTTTGTATATTTTGTCGTGTTCAGTTAATTATATTAAAACATGGACACTTACCACTCTGCGTCTTGGTCCGATCCCTGATACACCTCCTCTTCAGACGAAGAGGAGGAAATCAGCCGTTACAGAAACACCCACCGACCAAGGACCAAGCAGAGTGGTAAAGGACAGCAGCAGCAGCGGCAGAAGACACAGGATTCATAGACTTGGGAGGAGATTCTGGACGGCAAAGGACCCTGGACTCAGCCAGGGGAATATCGCCGTCCCAGGGCAGAGTTGGAGGCAGCGAAGGCAGAGAGGCGCTGGTATGAGGAGGCAACACGGTGACGCGGTTGGAAGCCCGAGAGTCAGCCCCAAAAATGTCTTGGGGGGGGAACACGGGGGGTGTGGCTAAGCCAGGTAGGAGACCTGAGCCAACTCCCCGTGCTTACCGTGGAGAGAGAGGGCGTCGTACTGGTCAGGCACGGTGTTATGCGGTGGAGCGCACGGTGTACCCAGTACGCGTGCTTAGCCCGGTGCGATACATTCCAGCTCCTCGTATCGGCCGGGCTATGTTTGGCATCGAGCCAGGTGCCATGAAGCCGGCTCAACGCATCTGGTCTCCAGTGCGTCTCCTCGGGCCGGCGTACATGGCACCAGCCTTACGCATGGTGTCCCCGGTTCGCCAGCACAGCCCAGTGCGGGCTATTCAACCAGGTAAGGTTGGGCAGGCTCGGTGCTCAAGAGCTCCTGTACTCCTTCACGGTCCGGTAAATCCGGTGCCACCTCCACGTACCAGTCCTCCGGTGGCAGCCCCCTGCACCAGGCTGTCTCTCCGTTTTCTCTCTACAGTTGCTCCCGCCTGTCCAGCGCTGCCAGAGCCTTCCTCTTCTCCAGCGCAGCCAGAGTCTCCCGTCTGTCCTGAGCCGCCAGAGTCTCCCGTCTGTCCTGAGCTGCCAGAGCTGCCCGTCTGCCCAGCGCCGTCTGAGCTGCCCGTCTGCCCAGCGTCGTCTGAGCTGCCCGTCTGCCCAGCGCCGTCTGAGCTGCCCGTCTGCCCAGCGCCGTCTGAGCTGCCCGTCTGCCCAGCGCCGTCTGAGCTGCCCGTCTGCCCAGCGCCGTCTGAGCCGCCCGTCTGCCCAGCGCCATCTGAGCCGCCCGTCTGTCCTGAGCCGCTAGAGCCGCCAGCCAGCCAGGAGCTGCCAGAGCCGCCCGCCAGCCAGGAGCTGCCAAAGCCGCCCGCCAGCCAGGAGCTGCCAGAGCAGCCCGCCAGCCAGGACCTGCCAGAGCCGTCAGTCAGCCAGGACCTGCCAGAGCCGTCAGTCAGCCAGGACCTGCCAGAGCCGCCAGCCAGCCAGGACCTGCCAGAGCCGCCAGCCAGCCAGGAGCTGCCAGAGCCGTTAGTCAGCCAGGACCTGTCAGAGCCACCAGCCAGCCAGGACCTGCCAGAGCCATCAGTCAGCCAGGACCTGCCAGAGCCGTCAGTCAGCCAGGAGCTGCCAGAGCTGCCTGTCACGCCGGCGATGCCGGAATTGCCCCTCAGTCCGGAGCTGCCCCTCAGTCCGGAGCTGCCCCTCAGTCCGGAGCTTCCCCTCAGTCCGGATCTGCCCCTCAGTCCGGATCTGCCCCTCAGTCCAGAGGTGCCTTTCAGTCCTATGAGCCCATTTATTGGGGTTACCAGGCCAAGGTCGGCGGCGAGGATCGCCGCTCGTAAGAGGCCACGGGGGCGGTTAAGGAGGCGGACAAAAACTATGATGAATTGGGGTCCACGTCCCGCGCCAGAGCCGCCACCGCGGACAGACGCCCACCCAGACCCTCCCCTATAGGTTTAGGTTTTGCGGCCGGTGTGTCTACATAACCTGGTTCAAGTATTTATGACATTACCCTGATGAAGGCACAGTGATGCCGAAACGTTGGTAAATACCCAATAAATTCCTGGGAGATTATACATGGAGTGTTCGACTTTCTTTATTTTGATAGTTTATAGTTTATTTGCCGTTAGTCAGCACCTCCACACAAACTATTATTTTGGTTGTGTGCCAGCTCATGTTTTTTATCTAGTATTACAGACTCAGACAGGCAGTGAAGACACTTGCCACTTTGACCTCGTGGCTTGGTTTTTGCTTTGACATGCACTGTCATCTGTGGAACCTTATATAGACAGGTGTGTGCCTTTCCAAATCATGTCCAATCAATTGAATTTACCACAGGTGGACTCCAATCAAGTTGTAGAAACATCTCAAGGATGATCAATGGAAACAGGATGTAACTAAGCTTAATTTCGAGTCTCATAGCTGAGGGTCTGAGAACTTATGTAAATAAGGTATCTGTTTTTAATTTTAATACATTTGCAAAAAATAATTAAAGCCTATTTTCGCTTTGTCATTATGGGTTATTGTGTGTAGATTGATGAGGAAAATAAATAATTTAATCAATTATAGAATAAGGCTGTAATGTAACAACATGTAGAAAAAGGGAAGGGGTCTGAATTATTTCCGAATGCACTGTATACATTGCCTTCAGAAAGTCCCTTCCCTTTTTCCACATGTTGTTACGTTACAGCCTTACTCTAAAATAGATTCAAAAAATGTTTTTCCTCATGACTTATTTAAAATGATTTTGTGTTACAGCCTGAATTCAACATTTTTCACCCATGTACACACAATACCCAATAATGACAAAGCGAAAACATATTTTTTAGAAATGATTGCTAATTTACTGAAAATTAAATACAGAAATATCAAATGTACATAAGTATTCACACCCCTTAGTCAATACATGTTATACAACGGGTGGGTCTAATCCTGAATGCTGATTGGTTAAAAGCCTATTCCAGGAGGTGTCTATTCCACATGTTACCACTGGCTAAATCTATGATGTTAAAATGCCTATTTAGTCTGTTCCTTCTGACTGCGCAATCCACTGTCTCATCAGCCCAGCCAGGCAACTTATAAACTTGATCTCCACTGTCTCATCAACACATTATCTCACATTTATTTTAGACTAACATTTCGTTTTCAACAGTGGAAATTTGTTTGAACCTTGCTGTCTCTCTCCGACATTTGCAGCATTGTTTCAATATTCAAATTCGATTTCCAACTGTCCCCTAGTAATGAACCTGTAGGGGTCGGGAGTCGGGACGAGAGAGAGAGGCAGGCAGTGTTTCTCAGCCAGTCGAAATCATGAATCAGCTGGCATCATTTTATGGATATATACAAAGAAATGTACATTTAAAAAAAAAAGTCAAATGAAATGAAGTGCAGCTAGTTTGCAGTCTTTCCAGCTTCAGTTTAAGTTATTGTGTTAGTTGTGTTGTTGGCTAACTCCTCTGAATAGGCTGGACAATAGAATGAGTCAAAGTTCACCCAAGGCTGAAAACGGCAAAAGAACGTTGACTAAGCTGGAACACTAGCGCGAGCCCATAGCAAATGAATGGAATGGAATGTTCGCAGAGCCTGTTTTGACTGGAGTGATGCTTCGAATTCCATTTCGCCTAAATGGCACAAAAAAAATGTATCCCTTTTTATTTACCACTACAATCTGTTCGTCAGACGAAACTGGAAAAAAACGACTTGTGTAGAAAGTCAACATCCGCACCTCGATGGTGTCAACTGTGCGTCTGCGTAATGAGAAAGTAGGGAAAAAATGAAAACTTCTGACTATTTCTCATTTAGTGATCGATCACACCCGAGCTTGCTGCCCAGACTTACATAATTACAAAGAGGAGATTATCCTAATTAAAATGGTGCCCGACTTGAAAAAATCTAAATATACATATTGTGAGATATTTGGTGAAATAGACCGGCATGCCTCTCCACAGGAAAACAACGAGGGGAGCTCAGCGTTCCAAGTGCAAAAAGTATTTTTGGGCTAGCATTTAATGACAACCGAGCTCGCTGCCCAGACTTACATATTTAGAAAGAGGGGATTCACATGATTAAAATGGCGTACGACTTGAACAAATCAAAATATACAGTCATGGCCAAAAGTTGAGAATGACACAAATATAAATTTTCACAAAGTCTGCTGCCTCAGTTTGTATGATGGCAATTTGCATATGCTCCAGAATGTTATGAAGAGTGATTAGATGAATTGCAATTAATTGCAAAGTCCGTCTTTGCCATGCAAATGACCTGAATCCCCAAAAAACATTTCCACTACATTTCAGCCCTGCCACAAAAGGACCAGCTGACATCATGTCAGTGATTCTCTCGTTAAAACAGGTGTGAGTGTTGACGAGGACAAGGCTGGAGATCACTTTGTCATGCTGATTGAGTTCGAATAACAGACTGGAAGCTTCAAAAGGAGGGTGGTGCATGGAATCATTGTTCTTCCTCTGTCAAACATGGTTACCTGCAAGGAAACACGTGCCGTCATCATTGCTTTGCACAAAAAGGGCTTCACAGCCAAGGATATTGCTGCCAGTAAGATTGCACCTAAATCAACCATTTATCGGATCATCAAAAACTTCAAGGAGAGCGGTACAATTGTTGTGAATAAGGCTTCAGGGCGCCCAAGAAAGTCCAGCAAGCTCCAGGACCGTCTCCTAAAGTTGATTCAGCTGCGGGATCGGGGCAACACCAGTACAGAGCTTGCTCAGGAATGGCAGCAGGTAGGTGTGAGTGCATCTGCACGCACAGTGAGGCGAAGACTTTTGGAGGATGGCCTGGTGTCAAGAAGGGCAGCAAAGAAGCCACTTCTCTCCAGAAAAAACATCAGGGACAGACTGATATTCTGCAAAAGGTACAGAGATTGGACTGCTGAGGACTGGGGTAAAGTAATTTTCTCTGATGAATCCCCTTTCCGATTGTTTGGGGCATCCGGGAAAAAGCTTGTCCAGAGAAGACAAGGTGAGCGCTACCATCGGTCCTGTGTCATGCCAACAGTAAAGCATCCTGACACCATTCATGTGTGTAGTTGCTTCTCAGCCAAGGGAGTGGGCTCACTCACAATTTTGCCTAAGAACACAGCCATGAATAAAGAATGGTACCAACACATCCTCCGAGAGCAACTTCTCCCAACCATCCAGGAACAGTTTGGTGACGAACAATGCCTTTTCCAGCATGATGGAGCACCTTGCCATAAGGAAAAAGTGATAACTAAGTGAGCTCGGGAAACAAAACATCAATATTTTGGGTCCATGGCCAGGAAACTCCCCAGACCTTAATCCAATTGAGAACTTGTGGTCAATCCTCAAGAGGCAGGTGGACAAACAAAAACCCACAAATTCTGACAAACTCCAAGCATTGATTATGCAAGAATGGGCTGCCATCAGTCAGGATGTGGCCCAGAAGTTAATTGACAGCATGCCTGGGCGGATTGCAGAGGTCTTGAAAAAGAAGGGTCAACACTGCAAATATTGACTTTTTGCCTCAACTTCATGTAATTGTTAATAAAAGCCTTTGACACTCATGAAATGCTTGTAATTATACTTCAGTATTCCATAGTAACATCTGACAAAAATATCTAAAGACACTGAAGCAGCAAACTTTGTGGAAATTTATATTTGTGTCATTCTCAACTTTTGGCCATGACTGTACACATTGCGAGATATTTGGCGAAATAGACAGACATGTCCATATAGGAAACAATGGGACAACCTCAGAGTTTGTTAGGGATGCGTCAATTCAATCTGGTATAAGGACAAGTATGGCAATGAGTCACTAATTGTATGCTATGTACTTTTTATTAACTAAGTAATAAATGGCAAATGCAACTTTCGTATATACGGGTTCACTGCACCCAGGGTGGAACAAGGAACTGACTTGTTCCTGACAAAGATATTATAATATACTCATGACAGAGATAGTTCCCGCTTCCGAGCCGGCCTGTCAGAGTAGAGACTGGGCGTGGTTTAGACTCACCCATCCTATCGCCGGCGCTCAGGCTAGTCCTAGCCTCTTTGCGCTCTTTGGTGTCCCGGCGCTGTTGCTGTGTAGATTACGCTCCCTCACCCCAGAGACTGAGGTCAGACAGCTCTGCAACATTGTCTGAGCTATTTGCACCTGTATACAAAAGCACACTGTTCTCGCTCAAGGCTAACCACAGCTTCCCAGCACACTTATCTGGGGCTAACTGTTACTTCCAGCACACACACACAGACACCCAGGCGCCCAGGCCAACAGTTGCTAATATTCAATCACATTGAGTATTCAATCACAATCACATATAGTATTGGGTTGTAGTGCATAACTCAGAACCTCACAATCCTCCTTTTTACACCCCTATGGGGTGTAACCACACCATCCGATATACTAGGTTGCCGATGAACCCAGGAACTTTAAACCTTTATTTTGTGAATACATGAAGTGATGCATGTCCCTTTGTTGATTAACATATATAAACTGGAATTTTTGATTCCCCCTTTTGACACCCACAAGGGTGTCACTCATTATAGTAATATGTTAATAGCATTTCATGAAAATAATAAAACGTTTATTATTAATTAATTAATTTTATTATTTTTATTTTTTAATCAACAAATGATATTCACTAAGTTGCATTTCGACTCCTCCTTTTGACACCCTGTTAGGGTGTCACACTCAAGAATACACAGATTAAAAGAAACACACCTTTATTGCATAAAGAATAAAAACCATCTAGTCCACCCTGCTACCCCTAACAGGTACTAGGTTGGCTACCTCCCACCCAGGAAATGTAAACCTTGACGTAAGGTAGGACAACATACAGGGTAAAAGATTACAAGGATATATTGTGAAACAAAAGCAATGAATTAACCTGTTTTGGCTGCAGGGGCAGTATTGAGTAGCTCTGATAAAAGGTGCCCATTTCAAACGGCCTCGTACTCAATTCTTGCTCGTACAACATGCATATTATTATTACTATTGGATAGAAAACACTCTCTAGTTTCTAAAACCGTTTGAATTATATCTGTGAGTAAAACAGAACTCATTTGGCACAAACTTCCTGACCAGGAAGTGGAAAGTCTGAAATCGAGGCTCTCTTCTAAGTCCTGCCTATAAATGGGCATGATACCTATTAGTATACATGCACGTCATACACCTTCCCCTGGTTGTCAAGAGGCAGTGAGAGAAGAAATGGGGTGTTTATCTTGGTCTGAGATGGAATACGTCCTCTTGGAATGACGTGTCACCGATTTCCTGTTTTCAGGAAGGCGCGAGGAGGACAGTGGGATTGCCTTTTGAAAAGCTGTCGTTATAGGCGACTACTATCTCCGGCTTTGATTTTATTTGATACATGTGACAATATGATCGTAAAGTATGTTTTTTCAATATAGTTTTATTAGATTTTTGAAATTTATTCGGGACGTTAGGCGTGTTGCGTTGTGTGCCTTTGTTCAGAAAGGAGAGCTTCGTGCCACTTGGCTAGTGCGCTTGCTAATTCAAGAGGGAAAAGGACATTCTAAATCCAAACAACGATTGTTCTTGACAAAGGACACCTTGTACAACATTCTGATGGAAGATCAGCAAAAGTAGGAAACATTTTATGATGCTATTTCATATATCTGTCGTACATGTGAACTAGTCGTCGGCGCCCAGCTTTTGGGTACTCTAGCTATACCGAAGCTGGATGTCGAAATGAAGTTATTTTTAGAATTCTAACACGGCGATTGCATTAAGAACTAGTGGATCTATCATTTCCTATACAACATGTATTTTTTAGTTATGTTTATGAATAGCTATTTGGTCAGAATATGTGTGTCAGAAAAAGTGTCAGAAAAAAATCTGGACGTTGTGGGAAAAAGTAGCTAAGTTAGCACAATGTATAACCATTGATTTCAGCTCTAAATATGCACATTTTCGAACAAAACATAAGTGTATGTATAACCTGATGTTATAGGACTGTCATCTGATGAAGAATATCAAGGTTAGTCAAAAATTATATATCTTTTACTGGTTTGTTACGATCGCTAACCTTTACTGCTGGGAAATGGCTTGTGTTTTTGGCTATTGTGGTAAGGTAATATAACGCTATATTGTGTTTTCGCTGTAAAACACTTAATAAATCGGAAATATTGTCTGGAATCACAAGATGCCTGTCTTTCATTTGCTGTACACTATGTATTTTTCAGAAATGTTTTATGATGAGTATTTAGGTATTTGGCGTTGGTGTCTGTAATTATTCTGTCTGCTTTCGGTGCAATTTCTGATTGTAGCTGCAATGTAAACTATGATTTATACCTGAAATATGCACATTTTTCGAACAAAACATAGATTTATTGAATAACATGTTATAAGACTGTCATCTGAGGAAGTTGTTTGTTGGTTAGTTTGGTTGGTTCTTGGTTAGTTAGGTTGGCTTTGTGCATGCTACCTGTGCTGTGAAAAATGTCTGTCCTTTTTTGTATTTGGTGGTGAGCTAACATAAATATACGTGGTGTTTTCGCTGTAAAACATTTTAAAAATCGGACATGTTGGCTGGATTCACAAAATGTGTACCTTTCATATGCTGTATTGGACTTGTTAATGTGTGAAAGTTAAATATTTAAAAAAATATATCTTTTGAATTTCGCGCCCTTCACTTGAGCTGGCTGTTGTCATAAGTGTACCGACACCGGGCTGCAGCCATAAGAAGTTAAACTAAAAATAAGCTATTTTATTAGCAAACCATGGATCATCCTCTGTCAAGACAGTCTCAGCATCCCCCCCCGTGAGCAAGCAGTGGCATCATAACCGCAGCGTGCGCAACATCTGTAAAAGATTTCCTCAAACAGGGGATAATACATGCAGCACAGCACATTAACATAAGAAATACAACTATTAGGGTCAGAAATCCAGTAACCATCAATGCAGTGTACTCACCAAACCAACCACCCAGCCAGGAGAACAGTCCACTCTCCTCCAACCCTGCAAGACCCTTCATCTCCACAGATAACTTTTCCAACCCGCTCAGAGCTTTTGAAATGCTCCCATCCGGACTGGTATTGTTAGGGATAAATGTACAACACTGTTTTCCACACATTTTACAAACACCTCCCTGGTTGGCCAGAATCATGTCTAGTGCTAGCCTATTTTGTCTAGCGGTTCGAGAGGTGGCATCCAATTGTTCAGCCATCCCCGTAAGTGCGGTGTGAGTTGATCCAGGCAGTTTGCTTAGCATCAACAATAGCTGGGCCAATAATGGGCAATAAATGCCACAGGCCATCATTCCTGTTTAATGTCTGGAATTCGTGGGGGACCCCTATTGGGACCCCAACAGGTTGGTGTGGATGTTATCTGTACCCTCGGACCAAGGAGCGTCACGTTTCTGCCGTCTCCTGGGTAGGTCCCGAGCCTCTGTGTCATGTGCAGATCCCAGGAGTTGGTTAGCTGTAACCTCAATAATAGTCAATGGCGTTATCAGACTGGCCAAAGCACATGTGCCCTGCCAGTCTCCTTTCAAAATGGGGGTCAACCGCCTGGCAGGTCCACACATCCACCATACATCAGCAACACCTCTAGTTTGGTTCAGCCCTTCAACGGGCCAGGTGGCATTAATAGTGACATTAGTGATGCAGTCAGTAGTAGGGAGCCTCCCATAGTCCATACCCCTACCTGTACCAGTGATACAGCTGTAATTTCCCCCATACGCCTTAACTTCTACTTCCTCCCAATCCCGGATCCGGGAGCACCCCCATCAGTAAAAAAGCTGACTAGCATAGCCTAGCATAGCGTCACAAGTAAATACTAGCATCTAAATATCATTAAATCACAAGTCCAAGACACCAGATGAAAGATACACATCTTGTGAATCCAGCCATCATTTCTGATTTTTAAAATGTTTTACAGGGAAGACACAATATGTAAATCTATTAGCTAACCACGTTAGAAAAAGACACAACTTTTTTTACTCCACCATTTTTTTCCTTCATAGGTAGCTATCACAATTTCGACCAAATAAAGATATAAATAGCCACTAACCAAGAAACAACTTCATCAGATGACAGTCTGATAACATATTTATTGTATAGCATATGTTTTGTTAGAAAAATGTGCATATTTCAGGTATAAATCATAGTTTACAATTGCAGCCCCCATCACAACTCTCACTAAAATGACTAGAATAACTAGAGACCATCGTGTATTAGCTAATTACTCATCATAAAACATTTCTTAAAAATACACAGCGTACAGCAAATGAAAGACAAAGATCTTGTGAATCTAGCAAATATTTCAGATTTTTTAAATGTTTTACAGCGAAAACACAATATAGCATTATATTAGCTTACTACAATAGCCAACCACACAACAGCATTGATTCAAGCCAAAAATAGCGATAACGTATAAACCAGCAAAAGATAAATTTTTTCACTAACCTTCTCAAACTTCTTCAGATGACAGTCCTATAACATCATATTACACAATGCATATAGAGTTTGTTCGAAAATGTGCATATTTTGCGGCACAAATCGTGGTTATACAATGACAATAGTAGCCAAGCTGCCAACAATATGTCGGGAGAAATCTTGGGAGAGGCACCTATTCTAATCAGTAACTAATCATAAACTTGACTAAAAAATACAGGTTGGACAGCAAATGAAAGATACATTAGTTCTTAATGCAATCGCTGTGTTAGATTTTTTAAATTAACGTTACTACAGCGTGCGTTAAAGCGAGACCGCACCGAAATTAATGGCGGAATATGCATTTTACATTTTTCAACAGAACAACGAATTAACATCTTAAATAGTTCTTACCTTTTGATGAGCTTCCATCAGAATCTTGGGCAAGGTGTCCTTTGTCCAAAAGAATCGTTGCTCGGTTGTAGAATGTCATCTTCAACGTTGGAATTAGCAGTAAACATTAGTCCAACTCCCTAAAACGCAGCATAAATAAATATCCGAAAAATCGCAATATACTGATAGAAACTGATATAACTCGGTTTAAAATAACAACATTATGATGTCTTTAACACCTATATCGAATAAAAACAGAGCCGGATATATCTAAGGGCTATAACCGGAGCATTCTAGAACGACATGGCGAGGTCCTTTCTGCGTCATGGCGAAGAGGAAAAAGGGAGGACACCACCTTGCCAGCGTATTTATAGGCTTTCAGATCTGCCTAGCGACTCCATTTCAATTCTCACTATTCGCTGACATCCAGGGGAAGGCGTATGCAGTGCATCTCAACCAATAGAAGACAGGCAAATTAATAAACTGACCTGGGAACAGCTTGCAGAATTCAGCATTCTCACATCCTCATAGGAAAATTCCTCCAACTCCAGTTCTGTTTCACTCACAGATATAATTCAAACGGTTTTAGAAACTAGAGAGTGTTTTCTATCCAATAGTAATAATAATATGCATATTGTACGAGCAAGAATTGAGTACGAGGCAGTTTAATTTGGGAACGAAATTATTACAAAGTGCAAACAGCACCCCCTATTGACAAAAGGTTAACCCCCCATGGTGCCTTCTGGGGAGGGACTTCTGGGAACACAAGACTCAGAGTTTTACACAGGGTTGAATTTGGCTTAAACTTTCCAATATGCACATCCAACCTTCCCCATTGCTTAGGGCAAATGGGTGAGTAGCCAGAACAAGTCTAGCATGTCCACAGATCACACAGTCTTTTCTGTTAAGTGTTTTGGCTGTGTATCTCATATAGGCCAACCACATATTCTCCCTTCCCTCTTAACCAGTTTCAGTCCCCAATTGGTCACTATCTGAGATGTCTTTTACATGTATTACCTGTACCGGATTGGAGAGCTTAGGTGATGGTGTGGGACTTGGTCTTGAAGTGGTGGAGGAGCCCGGCTGAACCTGGCCTGTTGGAACTGGTGGTGGTTCTGGCAGCACTGTGATGTTATCCATCCCCATGTATACCAATCAGATAGTTTAGAACGACCAGCAGTCCTGTAAAGCCCCACCCTCTCCCAGAGAACACATCATCAGCCAGAGATCAAGCAACACTTTCACTTCTATGAACGTACACAGTGATGAGAGGGCGGGGTCAGGGAATCTTCAGTAGAGAGTTGGCCCCCAGTACCCTGTTGGTTCTGGTTCTGCTCCTACCCCTGTGATTGTTCGACAGTGTCAGTGTGTCTCACCCTCCAAGTGCGATATGCCCCCAGGTCGAGTGAATCACCTTCTCCTTTAATTCACCTGTAATGCATAAAATCTTGGACATACAGGTTTGGTTAACAAACAGTTTCTCATTTGTTCTATCTGATTATATATTTAACTTCTATGCCTATTTGTTAGCTAGAATAATTTTTTATTTTTTTTAATTAGTTTATTATCCAATAGGCCCCATCCTATCCTAGACCACAATGTACCCATCCCCCTTTTGATACCTGGCTCTGCCCAGGTAACAACCTTACCTATTCTAAATAATGACTTAGGTAAGATTAGTAAAATATTCTGATGTTCTACATTATCAGGTAGGAGCGCCCCTTTCATTTTCCACATGTCCAATTCTCCCTTTTGTCTCCATTCAGTAACTGTTATCTACCCATTCTGTTATCTATGTCCTGGCGCCCCTTCCAAAACTCCCTTCTCTGCTCTCAAACCTTCAAGGTCTCAGCAGTGTGGGGAGGGCCCCTCTGTCTGCCTTTTCCCAATAAGATGAACCTCCATAAGTTGACCAATGGCGCCCTCTAGTGACTTTTGATCCTCCACCAATATCCACAACATAAATTTTGTATCACCTCAGAAGCCATCAGCCATACCACCACTTCAAAGAAGTGTTATTTATTATATTATACAAAATAAAGAACCCTTTATCTAAAAAATTAACGTATTTATGAAAACTCAGAAAACAAAACTTCAAATATTCCATATGCGAGTGTGTCCCTTTAAGATATTTACACATGGAATTCCCCTCTAACCCAAACGTTTACTACAAACAAAACATCCTTTAATTATGATAATACCCTCAAATCATTCGTTTTAAATTTCCTCGATGTTTCATGTAACTCATTCAGTCTTTCTCCAAATTGTCTCCCCAAAATACTTTATACCCTGCCATTACACTCACACAACTGTGATAAATGTGTACTGTCCCTTTAAAATAAAACACTCCCAGCCAGCCATACCAGTTTGCGGGCCGTTCATTGTTCCCCATAATGAAAACAGATAATGTTTAGAGCACGTTTACTTCTTGTTCGAATTCCCTGGTGTTACCTAACCAAAAACCAATAACTTTTAGCCACTTTTGAAAAGTGACTCAAAGCTATAATGCACGCATTTTCCCTCTAAATGACACAACCAATTTTCTCTGTCATAATTTGAGGAACGTTATTGTTATTTAACGTAATGAAGCAGCAAGTCAACCTGCCTCTTGTCAAAGATATATCCCCTATTCAGATTGAGTTCTGCTTTAAATTCTATCGAAAAAGTAAAACCAACCGAACTTCCCAACTTTCTACACCCCAAAACTTAAACGTACCATGTTCTTTGCTAAATTTATATCGCATGTCAGCCAATCCATAACAATAATAACATTAGTCTTTAAATTTAACCTAAACAAGTTATTAAAACGTTCAGTTCATATCATGCACAAACACTAACAACCGTATCTTTCCGGGCAAAACCTATAAATATTTGAATTACCATCAGAATTAATTTTAGTCTATCGATGTCAGGGCTGAGATACGAAGCTCAGTCTCCCGCGTTGAAGGCAAAAACTTTACCGCTGAACCACCAACGCCACTGAAATAATTGAGTTTCCCCGCCAACAAGAATATTATTATAATTGTCTGTATTCGCAAACTCCGGCACCGAGACAATTCCCAGAAAATATTACAATTCAAAGGTTCAAGCTTTCCCCCAGCGAGGATTATCTGTATTCTCTCTACTCCGAATTGGTTTTAAGTTTTTCGTTATGTCACCAGCATTCAACCAGGCTCCCCGTCGACTGGGAGCCCGTTGAGCGCGGCAATACTGCCCTCTTCTGTCCATTCTCTGTATAGCTTTTCATTCAGTCTCTTCCATTCCTTACTCTCTTTGCCTCCGTTCACTTCTAGAGTGGACTTCAGCGTTTTTAATACTTTTTCTATCTCTTGTCCCGCCATTATTTGGTAACTTATTTGGAAAATGTTAACCAAAAAATAAAAAATAAAAAATGAAAATAAATTAGAACTCTCTAGTTTTATATGGTATGTTAATACAATCGCTAGTTCGCATGAAAACCTGATCCTATTCTGTCACAAAAAAAATCTACTTCCCCAAAAATGCTTTCACCCCAGCCAACGCCCAATGTGCTCTTATGCTCGGAAAATGTGTCTCCGTGTAGACTGTGTGTCCCTAAACACAATAGCAATAATGTACCACATTCATACAGTGAACTTGTCTTATTTCCAATACACCATGTTTCAATCAGTAAACTTGTCTTATCTCCAAAATACTGCCGTTCGATGATTTGCGCTAACCACCCAACATCCAATACTTTGCCGTTTACTTGTACCAGGAACTTGTCTTATTTCCAGTATATTGCCGTTCAGTTTAACTTCTTTGGGCTGCAAGCCCGAAGCCGGGCACAATATGACAACAGCCACTTCAAGTGCAGGGCGCAAAATTCAAAATATATTTTTTAGAAATATTTAACTTTCACACATTAACAAGTCCAATACAGCATATGAAAGGTACACATCTTGTGAATCAAGCCAACATGTCCGATTTTTAAAATGTTTTACAGGGAAGACACAATATGTAAATCTATTAGCTAACCACGTTAGCAAAAGACACCACTTTTCTTACTCCATCAGTTTTTTACTCCATCAGTAGCTATCACAAATTCGACCAAATAAAGATATAAATAGCCACTAACCAAGAAACAAATTCATCAGATGACAGTCTGATAACATATTTATTGTATAGCATATGTTTTGTTAGAAAAATGTGCATATTTCAGGTATAAATCATAGTTTACCATTGCAGCCACCATCACAACTCGACTAGAATAACTACAGAGAGCAACGTGTATTACCTAATTACTCATCATAAAACATTTCTTAAAAATACACAGCGTACAGCAATTGAAAGACACAGATCTTGTGAATCCAGACAATATTTCAGATTTTCTAAGTGTTTTACAGCGAAAACACAATATAGCGTTATATTAGCTTAGCACAGTAGCAAACCACACAACAGCATTGATTCCAGCCAAACATAGCGATAACGTATTCACCACCAAGATATATTAATTTTCACTAACCTTCTCAGAATTCTTCAGATGACAGTCCTGTAACATCATATTACACAATGCATATAGAGTTTGTTCGAAAATGTGCATATTTAGCGGCACAAATCGTGCTTATACAATGAAAATAGTGTCCAAATACTAAAGCAATCTGTCCGGCGCCATCTTGGAAAGACACCTATTCTTATCGAAAACTATTCATAAACTTGACTAAAAAAATACAGGTTGGACAGCAATTGAAAGACAAATTAGTTCTTAATGCAATCGCTGAATTACATTTTTAAAATTAACGTTACTGCCCAATGCAGGGTGCGATAAAGCAAGGCTACACTGCAAGTAATGGCGTCTTATGCATTTTACTTTTTCCAACAGAACAATGAATTATCAGCATAAATAGTTCTTACTTTTGGATGAACTCCCATCAGAATCTTGGGAAAGGTGTCCTTTGTCCAAAAGAATCGTTGCTAGGTTGGAGAACGTCATCTTCAACGTTGCAATTAGCAGTAAACAATATCCATGTGGGCCAGAGATACCCAACTTCCTACAACGTCACGAAAATAAATACCCGAAAATCGCAATATACTGACAAACTGATATAATTCGGTTTAAAATAACAACATTACGATGTCTTTAACACCTATATTGAATAAAAACAGAGCCGGATATAACTAGGAGCTAAAACAAGAGCTTCTAACATGACATGCCAAGACCCTCCCTGCGTCAGAGCGAAGAGTGGAAAGATGGGACATTTCGGTTCCAAGCAATTTATAACCTTTGGGAACTACGTAGAAACTCCATTTCAACTCTCCCTATTCGCTGACACCCAGTGGAAGGCGTATGCAGTGCATCTCAACCAATAGAGGACAGGCAAATTAATACACAGGTCTCAGAACAGCCAGCAAAATTCTGCATTCTGACATACACATAGGAAAATTGCTCTAAGTCGAGTTCTGTTTCACCCACAGATATAATTCAAACGGTTTTAGAAACTAGAGAGTGTTTTCTATCCGATAGTAATAATAATATGCATATTGTACGAGCAAGAATTGAGTACGAGGCCTTTTTGAAATGGGCACCTTTCATCTGGCTACTCAATACTGCCCCTTGAGCCCAAAGAGGTTAACCCATTTTTTATCAGAAAAAGCGTTGTTAAAAATGTCATGTGTTCAGCCTACTCTGAACAACAGAACAGTGTCCGAACAAGATAGAAAATGTTTTATGCCATGCGAAATCGTGCCTCATTAGCTCATTGTTATGGATGTATCCAAATAAATGTCAACAGAAAACAGCTTAAATAAATGCAGCTACTGTTGTTATTCTGTCTGCACTCTTTGACGTGACTGTAAATTAGCCATAGTTGGCTAGCTAGCAAACAAGGGATAAGAACGTTGCCAGCCAGTATGGCAATGGAACATATAGAAAGATACAGAACAAAAAGACTGAACTACTGGGTCATGTCTCTGGCAACCGAACCAATAGAACGAACGACCAGCCGGCTTGGGTAGCAACTCTAGATTTGTTTCGGGACTATATCTTGTGGAAGGATGAAATAGTATGAAAAAATTCATTAAAATAATGTTTAATGAAAATATGTCAGTCATTATTTGAATATGTTGGTAACCCGTTGTATAAAAGTGATAATGCCCTTGAAGCCAGTGTTTGGAGGATATATTGGCATGGTTTGCCGGCCCTCGATGAACACCCGTGCCAATATATCCTCCAAACACCAGCTTCTGTGGCATTATCACTTAGTGAGAATCCCATTTGGCAGCAATTACAGCTGTGAGTATTTCTAGGTAAGTCTCTAAGATCTTTGCACACCCGGATTATACAATATTTTCATTTTTTTTTTGTTGCCTTTACTGCTCCAGCGTTCCGCCAGCGGAACTCCTCCCACATTCCACTGAAAAGGCAGAGCGCGAAATTCAAAATATATTTTTTAGAAATATTTAACTTTCACACATTAACAAGTCCAATACAGCAAATGAAAGGTACACATCTTGTGAATCCAGCCAACATGTCCGATTTTTAAAATGTTTTACAGCGAAAACAGCATGTATATTTATGTTAGCTCACCACCAAATACAAAAAAGGACAGACATTTTTCACAGCACAGGTAGCATGCACAAAGCCAACCTAACTAACCAAGAACCAACCAAACTAACCAAGAAACAACTTCATCAGATGACAGTCTTATAACATGTTACACAATAAATCTATGTTTTGTTCGAAAAATGTGCATGTTTGAGCTATAAATCAGTTTTACATTGCAGCTACCATCACAGCTACCATCAGAAATAGCACCGAAGCAGCCAGAGTAATTATAGAGACCAACGTGGAATACCTAAATACTCATCATAAAACATTTCTGAAAAATGCATCGTGTACAGCAAATGAAAGACAAGCATCTTGTGAATCCAGCCAATATTTCAGATTTTTTAAAGTGTTTTACAGCGAAAACACAATATAGCATTATATTAGCTTACTACAATAGCCTACCACACTACCGCATTCATTCATCAAGGCACGTTAGCGATAGCAATAGGCACGTTAGCGTTAGCGAATAAACCAGCAAAAGATATAAATTTTCACTAACCTTCATAAACCTTCCTCAGATGACAGTCCTATAACATCAGGTTATACATACACTTATGTTTTGTTCGAAAATGTGCATATTTAGAGCTGAAATCAGTGGTTATCCATTATGCTAACGTAGCTTCTTTTTCCCAGAATGTGCAGATATTTCTATTAGACTCTCACCTATTCTGACCAAATAGCTATTCATAAACATTACAAAAAAATACATGTTGTATAGGAAATGATAGATACACTAGTTCTTAATGCAATCGCAGTGTTAGAATTCTAAAAATATCTTCATTACGACATAAGGCTTATGTTATAGCGAGAGAGTGGCCAAAACCTGGGCGCAAAACTACTAGTACACAGTTCGACAGATATATGAAATAGCATCACAAAATGGGTCCTACTTTTGGTGATCTTCCATCAGAATGTTGGACAAGGGGTCCTTTGTCCAGAACAGTCGTTGTTTGGATTTAGAACATCGTTTTTCCCTCTTGAATTAGCAAGCACACTGGCCAAGTGGCGCGAAGCTCTCCTTTCTGAACAAAGGCACACAACGCAACACGCCTAACGTCCCGAATAAATTTCAAAAATCTAACAAAACTATATTGAAAAAACATACTTTACGATGATATTGTCACATGTATCAAATAAAATCAAAGCCGGAGATAGTAGTCGCCTATAACGACAGCTTTTCAAAAGGCAATCCCACTGTCCTCCTCGCGCCTTCCTGAAAACAGGAAATCGGGGACACGTCATTCCAAGAGGACGTATTCCATCTCAGACCAAGATAAACACTCCATTTCTTCTCTCACTGCATCTTGACATCCAGGGGAAGGTGTATGACGTGCATGTATACTAATAGGTATCATGCCCATTTATAGGCAGGACCCAGAAGAGAGCATCGATTTCAGATTTTCCACTTCCTGGTCAGGAAGTTTGTGCCAAATGAGTTCTGTTTCACTCACAGATATAATTCAAACGGTTTTAGAAACTAGAGAGTGTTTTCTATCCAATAGTAATAATAATATGCATATTGTACGAGCAAGAATTGAGTACGAGGCCGTTTAAATTGGGCACGTTTTTTCCCCCAAAGTGACAACAGCGCCCTCTGTCCTCATCAGGTTAAACTTCATCAAGCTCTGTCAAGTTGGTTGTTGACAGCCATTTTCAAGCCATATAATTTTAAAGTCAATTTAAGTCAAAACTCTAACTATGCCTCACAGGAACATTCAATGTCGTCTTGGTAAGCACCTCTAGAGTATATTTGGTCTTGTGTTTTAGGTTATTGTCCTGTTGAAAGGTGAATTTGTCTCCCAGTGTCTGTTGGAAAGCAGACTGAACTAGGTTTTTGCCTGAGCTTAGCTCTATTTTGTTTATTTTTATCCTAAAAAACTCCCTAGTCCATGCCATTGACAAGCATACCCATAACATGATGCAGCCACCACCATGTTTGAAAATATGAAGAGTGGTACTCAGTGATGTGTTCTGTTGGATTTGGCCCAAACATAACGTTTTGTATTCAGGACATAACGTTTATTTCTTTGTGCATTTTTTTGCATTTTTATTTTAGTACCTTATTGCAAAAAGGATGCATGATTTTGTATATTTATATTATGTACAGGCTTCCTGCTTATCGCTATTTATGTTAGTATTGTGGAGTAACTACAATTTTGTTGATCCATCTTCAGTTATCTCCTATCACAGCCATTAAACTCTGTAACCTTGTATAAAGTCACCATTGGCCTCATGGTGAAATCCCTGAGTGGTTTCCTTCCTCTCCGGCAACTGAGTTAGGAAGGACGCCTGTATCTTTGTAGTGACTGGGTGTATTGATACACCATCCAACTTCACCATGCTCAAAGGGATATTCAATGTCTGCTTTTTTTATTTTTACCAAAAGGTGCCCTTCTTTGTGCAAGTCATTGGAAAACCTCCCTGGTGTTTGTGGTTGAATCTGTGTTTGAAATTCACTGCGCGACGAAAGGAACTTACAGGTAATTGTATGTGTGGGGTAGAGTGGTAAGGTAGTCAATCAAAAATGCTATTATTGAACAGACAGTCAGTCCATGCAACTTATTATGTGACTTAAGGAAATGTTTACTCCTTAACTTATTTAGGCTTGCCACAACAAAGGGGTTGAATACTTGACTCAAGCTTACTTGACATTTCAGCTTTTCATTTTCCATTCATTTGTAAAAATTTCTAAAATCTTAATTCCACTTTCACATTATGGGTTATTGTGTATAGGCCAGTGACACAAAATCTCAATTTAATACATTTCAAGACAGTAAGAAAATCAGAGGAGGAGAAAGGGATTGAACCTTGGTCTCTGGCAGGGAGTTGTATGTGACTTATGACGACGAGTGTTACAACACAGCTCTGCATGACTAGCATCCTGTTTAATTCTCAAACTGTGATTGGAGTGTATGTAACTAACATTAGAGCAAAAACTGGTAAGCAGAGACAGTGTGTCAATTGTATTTGTTATTCAAAATATGAATATTATTGAACTACAGTAGGGATGAATGATGTTTGCTGAATGTTCTACTCAATGTCACAGCCACAGGTAACAATGTTTTTCCATGGTGATGCCTATGGTATTAAACACTTTGAAGAGTAATACTGTGGCAATAATGCAACAGTCTGAATACTTATGTAAAGACTTATGAAAATGTGATATTTCAGTTTTTCTTTTTAATACATTTGTAAAAATGTCTAAAAACCTGTTTTTGCGTTGACGTTATGGGGCATTCTGTGTAGATTGATGTGGGGAAAAAAACATATAATACATTTTCAAATAAGGCTGCAATGTAACAAAATGTGGAGAAAGTCAAGGGGTTTCAGTACTTTCCGAATTCACTGTACATAGCACCCAAACTCCTGGAAGGTTAATGAGAGACTTAATATTGTTGCCTGCCCAGCCCATTGATGATGTTACATGCTTCTTCTACATTGTAGAGTACCAGACTATAGGGTCCCACATATACTGTACATTGTTTTAACAGGATCATAGGCCACTAACACAGCCTGTTCAATAACATAACATTAAGGATGTGTTTGGTAGGGAATCAGTAGTTTTCTTCTTGTCATGTCAGGGGCGGCAAGTAGCCTAGTGGTTAGAGCGTTGGGCCAGTAACCGGAAGGTTGCTGGATTGAATCCCCGAGCTGACAAGGTAAAAATCTGTCGTTCTGCCCCTGAGCAAGGCAGTTAACCCACTGTTCCCCAGGCACTGAATACGTTGATGTCGATTATGACAGCCCCCCGCACCTCTCTGATTCAGAGGGGTTGGGTGATATGCAGAAGACACATTTCAGTTCAATACAGTCAGTTGGACAACAAGTCACTCAAATATCATCTGAAAACACATAAGACATGTTCCCTAATGATGAAAGGGGGGCCTGAGTGGAAAAAGTTTGGGAACCACCACTATACTGTATAACAATATTATAAAACTTAAAATAATTAGTGGCCTAATTCTGCTGTCCTGGTTGTATTGTTCATCCCTATCTCCCTAAGTCTGCGACTGCAATTTTGTGGTAATGTTGTATTGTGACACCTACTGTAATCAAACTTGTCTGTTCAAATTCTCCATGAAAATAACATATGAAGTCTTGTTGTAACTCTGCTTCCTTTGGTAATATTTCATACCATATACTATATATGCAAGAATTCTATAAATACACTGCTCAAAAAATAAAGGGAACACTTAAACAACACAATGTAACTCCAAGTCAATCACACTTCTGTGAAATCAAACTGTCCACTTAGGAAGCAACACTGATTGACAATAAATTTCACATGCTGTTGTGCAAATGGAATAGACAAAAGGTGGAAATGATAGGCAATTAGCAAGACACCCCCAATAAAGGAGTGATTCTGCAGGTGGTGACCACAGACCACTTCTCAGTTCCTATGCTTCCTGGCTGATGTTTGGTCACTTTTGAATGCTGGCGGTGCTCTCACTCTAGTGGTAGCATGAGACGGAGTCTACAACCGATACAAGTGGCTCAGGTAGTGCAGCTCATCCAGGATGGCACATCAATGCGAGCTGTGGCAAGAAGGTTTGCTGTGTCTGTCAGCATAGTGTCCAGAGCATGGAGGCGCTACCAGGAGACAGGCCAGTACATCAGGAGACGTGGAGGAGGCCGTAGGAGGGCAACAACCCAGCAGCAGGACCGCTACCTCCGCCTTTGTGCAAGGAGTAGCACTGCCAGAGCCCTGAAAAATGACCTCCAGCAGGCCACAAATTGATTTGCAAATAAATTCATTAAAAATCCTACAATGTGATTTTCTGGATTTTTTTTCTCATTTTGTCTGTCATAGTTGAAGTGTAGCTATGATGAAAATTACAGGCCTCTCTCATCTTTTTAAGTGGGAGAACTTGCACAATTGGTGGCTGACTAAATACTTTTTTGCCCCACTGTATGTCCACCACTTTTTAATCCTATTATGTATGGCGTTAGGATTATTAAAATTAGGCAGGCTTGTAAAAAGGAACTAGGCCTTAATCCTAAAACATAACCTGAATGATAATTTTTTAAATATGGATATTATTATTTTTAGCATTTTTGGTTGCCATTGTTGACTGTACAAATAAGTGTCATTTTGGCATAGTTTCTCCGTTTCCCAAATATTTAGAGAGAAGGTTTAATAATGTCTACCCAGAGAGACCACCAAAGAAGAAATCCTGATTGGATATTTCTCTTCATTATTAACCCTTCTCTTTGAAAAACGCAACAAAAGAAACTGAAGAGATAATCAGAAGATCATTAAAATGATCGAAAATATGAAATAAAATAATAAAAACAAATCTTTAGGCCTAAGGACAAACCTGGAACAAAAGAAAACTCCAGGGGAGTTGACACGTCGATGTCTAGGAAGTAGTGTCACGTTCTGACCTTTATTTCCTTTGTTTTGTCTTTATTTAGTATGGTCAGGGCGTGAGTTGGGGTGGGCAGTCTGTGTGTTTTTCTATGTTGGGGTTTTGTGTTCGACCTGGTATGATTCTCAATCAGAGGCAGCTGTCAATCGTTGTCCCTGATTGAGAATCATACTTAGGTAGCCTGGGTTTCACTTTTGGTTTGTGGGTGTTTGTTTCCTGTGTCTTTGTGTATGTCACCAGACAGGACTGTTTCGTTTCGGTTTATTCTCGTTTATCGTTATTTTGTTGTTTTGTTCGAGTATTTCGGTTTTCATTAAAAGGAATATGAATACTCACCACGCTGCAGTTTGGTCCTCCTCTCTTTCTCTTAACGACGAGCGTTACAAGTAGGTGATTGCTGAACAGAGTAAAGACGCTTCCCTCTCCCCTCTTTTTACAGAGATACGTCCAGAGGAGGAGTTTGAAGAAGTCTGTGTGGGTTTGTTTGACGGAGGAAATAGCGTTGCCACGCCGCTTCTGGCAAAGACGATTCGCCCATTGTATCTCAAATTGCTGTTCCAGTTACACTTCAACAAGAGATAATGAGGTTGGCTCACTATGGTAGTTTGGCAGGCCATCTTGGGGTCAACAAGACGTATGACCGTATCTTGTGTAACTTATTCTGGCCTGGACTGAAACAAGATGTTGTGGTTCATTGTAAATCATGTTGCGCTTGCCAGCTGATGGTTAAACCAAACTGTGACAGTGGTACCTTTGCAGCCTACATTTACTTTCAGAGTGGTTCTGCTGGACTGTGTTGGTTCTTTGCCCAAAGCAAGGAGTGGTAACCAATTTCTAGTGACCATCATGTGAGCTGACACTTGTGTCCCTGAGTCTATTCCACTGAGGAACATCACTGCTCCCAGTATTTTTAAGGCCTTTGTGAAATTATTTTCAATGTTACAGCTGTTGGGTATTACCCATTGCCCCTCTAGTGTATATCACTAAGAGACTCAAAGTGCTTTTCAAGTCTATGTTGAGTACAAGAAAGACTGGGATGAAGGGGTGCCTCTGGCACTATTTGCAGCATGGGAGGTTGTTCAGGAGTCTGTTGGTTTCAGTCCAATTGAACTCGTGTTTTGACATCATGTCAGACCTTTGAGCTTGTTAAGAGAGGTTGTTGCAGGACAACATCTCAAACATGAAAACAAACCTGTTGAAGCATGTGAGCACCAGTGAGTTTGCCAGTGAATATCTGGAGAAAATGAACGTTTGGTACGATCTAAAGGCATTCGATGTGGGTGACCAAGTCCTGGTTTTGTTGCTTGTTCGGTTGTCATGGTTGCAAGCTCGCTTTTCAGGCCCTTACACCATAGAGAATAAATTTGATAATCTGGATTACCTCATCACCACACCGGAGCACAGAAAGAACCTGGCTGTGTCATGTCAACATGTTGAAGTCATACTTCTCCCGTTGCGATCACTCAGTGGGAACCGGTAGTGATCCTCTGCATGTGGCCAATGCAGTCACTGTTGTCTATAGACTTTCTCGAGCATGAGGAAAGCCCAATACACCAACGTCCCGTGGGACGGTTAAGTTACTCAGCGATTCTGGAAAACGTTGATGGCTCTGTGGCACACCTGTCTTCTGAGGAAAAAGGCGACATGGCTGCGCAGCTTTTCAAATATCAGGGTTTATTGTCAGATGTGCCAACTCAGACAAATGTACTTGAAGTGGAGGACCTGTTGGACTGTATATTCTTAGGGGGTTTTTAGCACTTAATGTGTTCAATCAAATTTCAACCAATCAAATTTATTTATAAAGCCCTTCTTACATCAGATGATATCTCAAAGTGCTGTACAAAAACCCAGCCTAAAACCCCAAACAGCAAGCAATGCAGGTGTAGAAACACGGTGGCTAGGAAAAACTCCCTAGAAAGGCCAGAACCTAGGAAGAAACCTAGAGAGGAACCAGGTTATGAGGGGAGGCCATTCCTCTTCTGGCTGTGCCGGGTGGAGATTATAACAGAACATGGCCAAGATGTTCACAGATGACCAGTAGGGTCAAATAATAATAATCACAGTGGTTGTAGAGGGTGCAACAGGTCAGCACCTCAGCAGTAAATGTCAGTTGGCTTTTCATAGCCGATCATTCAGAGTATCTCTACCGCTCATGCTGTCTCTGGAGAGTTGAAAACAGCAGGTCTGGGACAGATAGCACGTCCGGTGAACAGGTCAGGGTTCCATAGTCGCAGGCAGAACAGTTGAAACTGGAGCAGAAGCACGACCAGGTGGACTGGGGACAGCAAGGAGTCATCAGGCCGGCTAGTCCTGAGGCATGGTCCTAGAGCTCAGGTCCTTCCGAGAGCGAGAAAGAAAGAAAGAGAGAAAAAGAGAGCAAGAACTAGAGAGAGCATACTTAAATTCACACAGGACACCGGATAAGACAGGAGAAATACTCCAGATATAACAGACTGATCCTAGCCCCCTGACACAAACTATTGCAGCATAAATACTGGAGGCTGAGACAGGAGGGGTCGGGAGACACTGTGGCCCCGTCCGACGATATCCCCGGACAGGGCCAAACAGGCAGGATATAACCCCACCCACTTTGCCAAAGCACAGCCCCCACACTACTAGAGGGATATCTCCAACCACCAACCTACCATCCTGAGACAAGCCTGAGTATAGCCCACGAAGGTCTCCCCCACAGCACAACCCAGAGAGAAAGATCACGTCTGTGACTCAACCCACTCAAGTGATGCACCCCTCCTAGAGATGGCATGGAAGTCACCAGTAAGCCAGTGACTCAGCCCCTGTAATAGGGTTTGAGGCAGAGAATCCCAGTGGAGAGAGGGGAACCGGCCAGGCAGAGACAGCAAGGGCAGTTCGTTGCTCCAGTACCTTTCCGTTCACCTTCACACTCCTGGGCCAGACTACATTCAATCATAGGACCTCCAGCTGTTTGCTTAGAAATTCTAGGGACAATAAGGAGGCCTGCGTCTTGTGACCGTAGCGTACATGTAGGTATGTACAGCAGGACCAAATCTTGGAGATAGGTAGGAGCAAGCCTATGTAATGCTTTGTAGGTTAGCAGTAAAACCTTGAAATGAGCCCTAGCCTTAACAGCAAGCCAGTGTAGAGAAGCTAGCACTGGAGTAATGTGATAGATTTTTTGGGTTCTAGTCAAGATTCTAGCAGCCGTGTTTAGCACTAACTGAAGTTTATTTATTGCTTTATCCGGGTAGTCTAAGCTAGAAGTGACAAAAGCATGGAGTAATTTTTCTGTGTCATTTTTGTACAGAATGTTCCTGATTTTTGCAATGTTACGTAGATGGAAAAAAAGCTGTCCTTGAAACAGTCTTGATATGTTTGTCAAAAGAGAGATCAGGGTCCAGAGTAACGCCGAGGTCCTTCACACTTTTTTTTGAGACGACTGTACAACCATCAAGATTAATTGTCAGATTCAACAGAAGATCTCTTTGTTTCTTAGGACCTAGAACTAGCATCTCTGTTTTGTCCCGAGTTTAAAAGTAGAACATTTGCCACCATCCGCTTCCAGGGTAGACAATTTTGGGGCTTCACCATGTTTCATCGAAATGTACAGCTGTGTATTGTCCGCATAGCAGTGAAAGTTAACATTATGTTTCCGAATGACATCACCAAGAGGTAAAATATATAGTGAAAACAACAGTGGTCCTACAACGGAGCCTTGAGGAACACCGAAATTTACAGTTGATTTGTCAGAGGACAAACCATCCAGAGACAAACTGATATCTTTCCAACAGATAAGATCTAAACCAGGCCAGAACTTGTCTGTGTAGACCAATTTGGGATTCCAATCTCTCCGAAAGAATGTGGTGATCCATGGTATCAAAAACAGCACTAAGGTCTAGGAGCACAAGGAGAGAGGCAGAGCCTCGGTCTGACGCCATTAAAAGGTAATTTACCACCTTCACAAGTGCAGTCTCAGTGCTATGATGGAGTCTAAAACCAGACTGAAGCGTTTTGTATACATTGTTTGTCTTCAGGAAGGTAGTGAGTTGCTGCGCAACAGCTTTTTCTAACATTTTTGAGAGGAATGGGAGATTCGTTTTTTATATTTTCTGGGTCAAGGTTTGGCTTTTTCAAGAGAGGCTTTATTACTGTCACTTTTAGTGAGTTTGGTACACATCCTGTGGACAGAGAGCCGTTTATTATGTTCAACATAGGAGGGCCAAGCACAGGAAGCAGCTCTTTCAGTAGTTCAGTTGGAATAAGGTCCAGTATGCAGCTTGAAAGTTTAGAGGCCATGATTATTTTCATCAATGTGTCAAGAGATATAGTATTAAAAAATTTGAGTGTCTCCCTTGATCCTAGGTCCTGGCAGAGTTGTGCAGACTCAGGACAACTGAGCTTTGGAGGAATACGCATATTTAAAGAGGAGTCCGTAATTTGTTTTTTAATGATCATGATCTTTTCCTCAAAGAAGTTCATGAATTTATCACTGCTGAAGTGAAAGCCATCCTCTCTTGGGGAATGCTGCTTTTTAGTTAGCTTTGCGACAGTATCAAAAATAAATGTGGGATTGTTCTTATTTTCCTCAATTAAGTTGGAAAAATTGGATGATCGAGCAGCAGTGAGGGCTCTTCGATAATGCACGGTACTGTCTTTCCAAGCTAGTCGGAAGACTTCCAGTTTGGTGTAGCGCCATTTCCGTTTCAATTTTCTGGAAGCTTGCTTCAGAGCTCGGGTATTTTCTGTATACCAGGGAACTAGTTTCTTATGACAAATGTTTTTTGTTTTTAGGGGGTGCGACTGCATCTAGGGTATTGCGCAAGGTTAAATTGAGGTCCTCAGTTAGGTGGTTAACTGATTTTTGTACTCTGACGTCCTTGGGGTAGGTGGAGGGAGTCTGGAAGGGCATCTAGGACTCTTTGGGTTGTCCGAGAATTTATAGCACGGCTTTTGATGATCCTTGGTTGGAGTCTGAGCAGATTATTTGTTGCGATTGCAAGCGTAATAAAATGGTGGTCCGATATTCCAGGATTATGAGGAAAAACATGAAGATCCACAACATTTATTCCACGGGACAAAACTAGGTCCAGAGTATGACTGTGGCAGTGAGTAGGTCCGGAGACATGTTGGACAAAACCCACTGAGTCGATGATGGCTCCGAAAGTCTTTTGGAGTGGGTCTGTGGACTTTTCCATGTGAATATTAAAATATTAAAATATTAAATTTGAATATTATCTGCCATGACTAGAAGGTCCGATAGGAATTCAGGGAACTCAGTGAGGAACGCTGTATATGGCCCAGGAGTCCTGTAAACAGTAGCTATAATGATTGAGTAGGCTGCATAGATTTAATGACTAGAAGCTCAAAAGACGAAACGTCTGGGGTTTTTTTGTAAATTGAAATTTGCTATCGTAAATGTTAGCAACACCTCCGGCTTTGCGGGATGCACGGGGGATATGGTCACTAGTGTAACCAGGAGGTGAGGCTTCATTTAACACAGTAAATTCATCAAGCTTAAGCTGTGTTTCAGTCAGGCCAATCACATCAAGATTATGATCAGTGATTATTTCATTGACTGTAACTGCCTGGGAAGTGAGGGATCTAACATTAAGTAGCCCTATTTTGAGATGTGAGATATCAAATTAAATGTATTTATATAGCCCTTCTTACATCAGCTGATATCTCAAAGTGCTGCACAGAAACCCAGCCTAAAACCCCAAACAGCAAGCAATGCAGGTGTAGAAGCACGGTGGTTAGGAAAAACTCCCTAGAAAGGCCAAAATCTAGGAAGAAACCTAGAGAGGAACCAGGCTATGAGGGGTGCCATATCACAATCTCCTTCAATAATGACAGGAATGGAGGAGGTCTTTATTCCAGTGAGATTGCTAAGGCAAACACCGCCATGTTTAGTTTTGCCCAACCTAGATCGAGGCACAGACACGGTCTCAATGGGGATAGCTGAGCTGACTACACTGACTGTGCTAGTGGCAGGCTCCACTAAGCTGGCAGGCTGGCTAACAGCCTGCTGCCTAGCCTGCACCCTATCTCATTGTGGAGCTAGGGGAGTTAGAGCCCTGTCTATGTTCGTAGATAAGATGAGAGCACCCCTCCAGCTAGGATGGAGTCCGTCACTCCTCAACAGGCCAGGCTTGGTCCTGTTTGTGGGTGTGTCCCAGAAAGAGAGCCAATTATCTACAAATTCTATCTTTTGGGAGGGGCAGAAAATAGTTTTCAACCAGCAATTGAGTTGTGAGACTCTGCTGTAGAGCTCATCACTCCCCCGAACTGGGAGGGGACCAGAGACAATTACTCGATGCCGACACATCTTTCTAGCTGATTTACACGTTGAAGCTATTTCATCCTAACATCGTTGGTGCCGACGTGGATAACAATATCCCTATACTCTCTACACTCGCCAGTTTTAGCTTTAGCCAGCACCATCTTCAGATTAGCCTTAACGTCGGTAGCCTTGCCCCCGGTAAACAGTGTATGATCACTGGATGATTCGTTTTAAGTCTAATACTGCGGGTAATGGAGTCGCCAATGACTAGGGTTTTCAATTTGTCAGAGCTAATGGTGGGAGGCTTCGGCGTAACGGGAGGAGTAGAGACCAGAGAAGGCTCGGCCTCTGACTCCGACCCGTTGCTTAATGGGGAGAACCGGTTGAAAGTTTCTGTCGGCTGAATGAGCGACACCGGTTGAGCATTCCTAAAGCATTTCCTTCCAGAAGCCATGAGAAAACTATCCGGCTGTGGGGACTGTGTGAGGGGATTTAAACTACTATCTGTACTTACTGATGGCATAGACGCTGTTTCATCCTTTCCTACACTTAAATTAACCTTGCCTAATGATTGTGTCTGAAGCTGTGGGCAATGGGAGTTGACCTGGTTAATGGGAGGCCTGGGAAAAAACAGAGGGAGAGAGACGTTGAGAAAAAGATGGATGTTACATTTTGACCGTTGGTGAAGAAAAATTATAAAAGAAGACGATAAAAATAGAACAAAACCCATACTTACCGAGTTTTGAAGGGAAATACCGATTTTATTTTATAAGAGAGTTGTTATAATTTTGATAAGAAAGACTTAGTAAAGACTGAAGCTAACGTCTCATTGTGGAGGTATTTGACAGCCTTGAGGTTAGCCTAGCATCTTGTGACACCGAGAGAGAATTGCTTGGGAAAGATTAACGAGTTCATGTTCCCATGGGATATCGGTTACTGCTAAAGAGTACTGTCTGCATTGATAGCTGTGCTTGCTGTGGATCTTGTGAGGAAACCTGCAAGGAACTGCCATACTTCGCTGAGGGAATATCTACGAGTAGTGAGTAACCACAACGGTGGGGTGCTTCTGGACTTTATGTGTGTCGTCATTTTTTTTTAGCTCCAACGCGCGCCAAAGGGTTAAGCAAGCTTTAAATAATTTGGACATGGGTTGTGCACGACTCATTGGGGTTTAAAATGTTTATTTCTTTGATGTGGTGCTTTGAAAATGTAATAATACACATTTTGAACCTTATGTATGTTGCCTAGGTGGAGTCATTTACTGTTTCAATTTAATGCATGGGAAACTATATCCTTATACAATAACAAAACTCTCTAATCATTCCATCTGAAGTTAATACCCTATTTGTCATCACCCTAGATAGTTTACAATAGGGATTCTTATTGGAGATGTCCTTCTCACCTAACATCCCATCCTGTTGAGATACTCTATGTAAGTTAACTTCTTTGGGGTAGGGGACAGTATTTTCACGTCCGGATGAAAAGCATGCCCAGAGTAAATGGCCTGCTACAAAGCCATAAAAGCTAGAATATGCTTATTGTTAGTAGATTTGGATGGAAAACACTCTGAAGTTTCTAAAACTGTTTGAATGATGTCTGTGAGTATAACAGAACTCATCAGGCAGGCAAAAACTTGAGATAAAATCCAACCAGGAAGTGGGAGTTCTGAGGTTGGTCGATTTTCAACCCTATTGAAGATACAGTGGGATATTGGTAATGTTGCACTTCCTAAGGCTTCCACTAGATGTCAACAGTCGTTAGAACCTTGTCTGATGCCTCTACTGTTTAGTGGGGCTGAATGAGAGGGGATTGAGTAAGGTCTACCATGACCTAAACATGCGCTGACCATGCACGTTCATGTGAGAGCGAGCTCTGTTCCATCGCAATTCTGAAGACACAGGAATACTCCGGTTGGAACATTATTGAAGAATTATGTTAAAAATATCCTAAAGATTGATTCTATAATTCGTTTGTCATGTTTTTACGGACTGTAATATAACTTTTAAAACTTTTCGTCTGTACTTTCCGCTGGACTCGCCCGCGCGTCGTGAGTTTGGAAAGTGTACTGAACGCTAGAACAACGAGGAATTTGGACATAAATGACAGACATTATAGAACAAAACAAACATTTATTGTGGAACTGGGATTCCTGGGAGTGCATTCTGATGAAGATCATCAAAGGTAAGTGAATGTTTATAATGTTATAATGTGACTACTGTTGACTGCATAATATGGCGTCACCACACAAACATTGTTTTAATAGGATCATAGGCCACTAACACAGCCTGTTCAATAACATAACATTAAGGATGTGTATTCTTCTGATGTGCTGCACTATCCTACTAAACTTCTCTCTTTATTTAAGAATGTACCTCTGACCATGTGTACTGTAACAGCTTTGCTTCTGTTAGGATTTATGCTTATGCACTATAGCCTAGTAGCTTATAGTTTGAAGATGAATATTGTTTTGTTACACACACACACACAATACAGAGGGGTGTGTGTGTGTAGGTGTGTAAGGACTGACCACCACAGGCCATAAAAGCTGTGGACAGTCTGGAGAGGGGAGGGTGAATCACTCTGGGCCAACCAGGGTGGTAGAGAGACTGTTCAGTACCATATTAGGAATTGTTTGAGTGAAGAATCGAGGGGGACACAGGACGGAGCTACTCTACCCAACAACCAGATGTGGACGAAGGAAAACGCCAAGGGGCTTGGACAAGTTCGGGGGCCCACAAAGGAGGAGCAAGAGTATTAACCATGCTAAACCTCTACTATGATAGGCCAACTGGACAAGTTGAGAATAAAATTGTCATAGTATAAAAACTACTATTTGAGTACATTCCACAGTTCTCTGATCTACCCTGCGCGGAGATACAGTGAACCCGTATATACAAAAATTGCATTTACCATTTATCGTTTCAGTTTAATTAAAATACTTAAAATATATTCGGTGACTATGAATCACATTTTGTCCTGATGCCAGATTTGAACTGACGCAAATCTCTTTCATGGTGACCCCCGACGGTGGTCTGGCAAAGGAGATCGCTGGACAGCATACCAGCCAATTGACATTGACTGTCGTCGGACGACGTTTCTCACAAAGAAAGACCGGTCTACTAAAAAAAAGGTGAGCAGATACCTATTGTATGAAATACTAAAATTCTGCATATTGGCATTATCCAAATGTATTTGTGAGATACTGTCTGATGTAAGTTACCAAATTTAACGCTCTATCTAGTATATAAACAATTTCATACCGAGAGTGGTAAATGCAATTTTATTTGATCAAAACCATTCGAAAATGCAATGTGTAAACAAAATGTACTGAGTGGATGAGAAGATTGAGTGTGGAGTGAAAATGAGAATAGTCGGGGACTAATGAGGTTAAATTACCATATGATAACGAATGCAATGCACTGGGTAGAATAAATCTACCAGTTTGTGTGAGAATAGGTCGACGAATCTATTGGTATGTGAGGTGTGAGGTGAACGTGGATATAACGGCGAAGGTTGTGTCTAATAAGAAAAATAAGTTTGCCGTGTAATTGTGGTGCATTGGGTATTTAGTCGGCGTACTAATACCAAGAGTGAATGTTTTAAAAGGAAGTGTCAGGGACACAGTTCATATGGGACAATTTGCCTAGCGCATGAAAGTACGTTGAATATTACAGAAGGACACTGGATATTCCTAGGGGATCCACATTGCAGGATTGAGTGTATTAAAAAGGTAGATTTAGTTTGATCGATTAAAATAATTTACAACGTTAGGGGGATCGGTTAAAAATAATTCATAACGTTAGGTAGATCGATTAAAATAATTTACAAACGATAGGTGGATCAATTAAAATAATTTACAAACACATACACATTTAAGTTTACAACAAAGAATGTCATCAGAGGTGGAGAAAGTGCTAAAGACTTTGAAGTCTACCTTAGAAGTGAATGGTGGAAAAGAGGGAAAGGACTGGAAAAAAAGGAGCGAAAAACTATACAAACAATGGATTGAGGAGGGGTGTATCATTTCACCCACGGGTCTCCCGGTCGAGGGGGAGCCCGGAAGAATACTAGATGCATTAAAACGCAAAACACTCAAGGCGCTCACTGAATGGAAAGAAGGGGGGGAACCGAGTAAGGGCAAGACCAAAGAGAAGATGGAAAAGGCTAAATTGAAAGAAAGGATCGGTCTGGCTATGCTGGAAAAACTGCGCAAAATGTGTAGTGAAGAGACACCCCAAACCCAGAAATCAATGAGACTCTATCCCGAACTGCCCAAACCTAGTGCACCCCCACCATACGATGGACTGAAGATGATGGCACCCGTTTTGGATGTGAGCGCCACAGTTAATTATAATAAGAGGCCAGAAGGTAGCCGAGACACGGAGTGGGTCCCAATATCGCAGGACCGGAAAAACGAGATTGAGGCCCTACTGGTAACAGCCCGTGCACTAAAGGAAGGAATGGCAGAACTAAGTAGGATACATGGGAGTGATTAAAAGTAGGAAGTGTGACCACTGCATGTAGCATGGAAATGGATAAAGACAGCATACAAAGCAATGGTCAGATGTGGACAGAAGACAGCATGACACAAGCACGCGAGAGAGAAAGGCAGCAGAAGATTCTATGGGATGAAGTGCAGTCGAACGCACGACAAGACCAGGAGGAACTGAGAATGATGCAACACACTCTGGATAAAATGGACAAGGAACAAAAGAAAGAGGAACAAAGACTAAGGGAAGAAAAGAGGAAGCAACAAGATGAAGCAACGAGACAGGGTGGACATTGCATACAGCTGGGCCACAACAGCAATGAAGCAGAGGAACAGGAGGAGCCCAGCTGCCAAAGTGATGGAGTATGGTACTTGGACGGAAAATTTGAGGGTGATCTTTATGATTCACTAACTGGACCTGCACATAACACACGTAGTAAAGCGGGTGGGGGGCTGAAAGGACACATGATGCCCCTGCGACAACAACCTGGTGGACATCCCATTTATAAACCATGGGCCCACAGAGATCTATTGACACTGGTGGAGGCCCTACCTTTATCTGAAGAGTCTGGATGTAGGTGGGTGAAGACCTTTGAGAGTCTAACCACCTCTGATGAACTCACCATGGGAGACATGGTGGCTGTCATTAACAGGTGCATGGGAGACCAGGAATGTAAAGACTTGATGGCAGATGGAGGCCTGAATGGTAAATACCCTATTCAAACCCGATTCGACCCATACCGAAATGAAGTATGGGCAGCAATCAGGAGAAAATACCCAACACAGTCCAGGCCCCAGATTATGAGAACTTTGACTCTAGAAGAAAACGAGAGCATACCATTATATTTGAAAAAGGCAAGGACACTATGGAGACAGGCTTGGAATGACGAGCCGGATAAAACCAACACGAGACACATGTTCCTGGATCAGTGCCTGAAGACTCTTCCAGAACATGTCCGCGCTGAATGTGAGAAGGTGGTGGGGATAACAGCAAAGAGTGTGATGGAATTCACTGAAATTGCTCAACACCATGTGGAACGGTACCGTGAAGGCAGGAGGAAGGAAGAGGAGGAGCTTAAACAACTTCAGAAGAAAGTTCTGAAAAAACAACTTCAGGAGGAAAAAACCTCCCGACAGATGCCTCTTGTAAGCACACCCCAGCCACTCACAACTGACGCTGCAGCTACTGAGACAGTTACAGCTGTGGTGCAGAATATGGCGGGGCTGATGGCTCTACAAAGAAATGCATATGCAGGGCCCGAAGGTCAGGAGCCCTGGAATCAGTGGACAACAGACTCCTCCTGTTACAACTGTGGTAGACAGGGGCACTGGGCTAGGCATTGTAGAAGCAAGCCAATGATGACTGGCCCTTCAAGGGGTAGAGGCTATGGGCCTCAGCGGGGACGTGGCCAATGGGGAGCACCTAGAGGTCAGTGGACACCAAGAGGCAGAGGTAACTGGTATGGACAACAAGGGGTTCTCAGCCACAGCAATACCACCAGCAGCAACACAACCCAGGAGTGGGGTCCGGACCAGAAGTCCCGAACCCTAACCTTGTCCCTAGCATGGCTTGGCTAGGGCAACATTCCGAACCATACCAATGAAGCCGCCCAGAGACCCAAATGCCCTCCAGTGCCACCATCTTCACGTTCCCACCAAGTGAAGAACCGATAGTTAATTGCTTAATTGGAGGAAAACCACAACACATGCTAATTGACACAGGATGTACCTGGTCATCCGTTCAGGCACAACACCCACTTACCAACAAAATACAAGCTTTCTCAGGGGTCTCGGGAACTATTATGAGAAAGCCTTTTACAGTACCACTGGATGTCTGTTGGGAAGGACTGAATGTCACTCACCAGTTTTTATACAACCCTGAGTGTTCAATTGGCTTAATGGGTAGAGACCTGCTCTCTAAGTTAGGCTGCAGCATTTATTGCAATACAAGGGGTTTCCATGTCACCACCATCTCCCCTTGTGAACTCATGCCAATCCTTATGACGGAAAAGTTTTCAGACCCACCCAGGATGCTATACCTAGGAGACGCACAAGAAGATTTGGATAACGAAACCTACATCTACTGGTTAAAACTGTTGGATAGTGTTCCCGACACCCCAAGGGTGTGTCGTACGTTCCAACTGTGGAAACCATGGATACAAACACTGAATGCCTATTACCCACCAGATGACCCCCCACATGTTACACTGAACTACTCCATGGACAAGGATGAAATATACGATGAGGCATGGTTTGAAGACATGGTTGACAGACGCCCTACGGTGCACAGCAATCACTTATACGTTCTTAAAGAGGGAGTGGCCACCAACTGTGTAATGATGGATGGTGACGTGGATCTCCTTGACAACTGGTTTACAATGGATTCAGACTCGGTCCCACATGTTACGCTGATGGTTGGGTTTGGATATGAAGCTCGTTCTCTGGGTCCTGCAATCAAACTGGCTGAGACCCTGACATGGACCAAAACTAATATCTCTAAAGTGTCCACGGCCCATATGGGGGAAACCCAGGTATGGAGAATAAAGATCAACGTAGAGGACACCTCGATCCCTGAAGTGGTACGACGGGCTCGTTTCCATGGGAGAGAAATGACCGATTATCCAGACACTGATAACATGCTCTCAAGGATTTCTGAAAAGCTGTGGACCACCAGTCCAGAAGATGTGGGTCTGGTGGATGTGGAGCCTATTAAAATCCAGGTTAGGACAGATACTACTGCCCACCTTCCTGTCTACAGGCCTCAATACCCTTTGAGTGAAGAGAAGGTGAGAGGAATTGAACCTACTATTGCTGGGTTACAGAATAGTAGTGTACTGTTCCACACTACGTCACCTTGGAATACACCCATTTTACCGGTTAAAAAAGGAAGTACGGGTAAGTGGAGGATGGTTCAAGATTTCAGGCCCATAAATGATGTTACAATTCCAGACGTGAGACCTGTCCCCGATCCTTACCTGGCACTGCAGAACATCTCTCCAACCCAGGACTGGTTCTCTGTTATTGATCTGGCCAATGCCTTCTTCTGTATCCCACTCCATGAAGACTCACAGCCTCTGTTTGCTTTCACCTATCAAAACCAATGTCTTACTTACTCCAGAATGCCAATGGGATATCGGGACTCCCCCGGAATATTCAATTCTATCCTAAAAGAGCACCTGGAAGAACTCACCTTGCCAGAAGGGGTCACCCTGCTCCAATACGTTGATGATCTGTTGTTGGCCACACCAACTGCGGAGACCTGTCTACAGGCAACTGAGCTCCTTCTCAAACATGTGGCCGATAAGGGAAACAAAGTGAAACGAGAAAAAGTTCAATGCTGTAGAAGAACCGTTCAGTTTCTGGGAAGAGTACTCTCTGGAAGAGGTCAGGCTGTGTCATCAGCCCAGAGGACTTCTATTCTGGAGCACCCAAGGCCCACAACTGTACAACATCTCTTGTCATTTCTTGGACTCACTGGGTATAGCAGAACTCATGTACCAGAATACTGCTTGAAAGTTGAACCACTCAGGGCCATACTCCGGGAGGCAGGTAACAGGAACCTAACAGCCAAGCTCACTTGGACCATAGAAGCAGAAGCGGCTTTCATTGCACTGAAACAAACCCTTGCCCAAGCTGAGGCTCTGTCCCTGCCTGATTACACCATCCCGTTTAGGTTGGATGTTTCCGAACAGGATGGGTATGTTCATTCCATCCTTTATCAGAAACAAAAGGGGGAGAGAAGAGTGTTACATTACTACAGTGCACAATTGGACAACATTGAATGTGGCCAAACTGATTGTGCAAGACACATTGCTGCCCTGTCAAAGGCAATTGGAAAAACTGCTCATATCGTTATGAGACACCCTCTGGAAATCAACACAGATCATGGAGTGACCGCCTTTATTGGCTCTAAACTGTTCACCCTATCGAGCAAAAGGAAATCAAACATCACAAAAATGATAACAGCCAGACACATCACCTATGTAACAGAGGTGACCAACATGACAGATGGAATGGGGAACGGGGAACCACACATTTGTGAGGACAGGGCAGCAAAGCAAGTAAAGGTCAGAATGGACCTACAGAATGTCCCATTGGAAGGAACAGCAAAGACCCTGTTTACGGACGGCTGTTGTTACAGGTCACAGACATCAGGAGAAGGTAACATAGCATCCTATGCAGTGGTGAAGCAAGGAGGAATGACAGGAACATACGAAGTGGTAGAAGCAAAGAAATTGGACCCATCTGAGGCCTCAGCCCAGTTGGCCGAACTCAGAGCACTAAGGAGAGCATTGGAACGGAGCAAAAGAAAAAGAGTGAACATCTACACAGACTCTG
This sequence comes from Salvelinus namaycush, assembly GCF_016432855.1. Taxonomy (NCBI): domain Eukaryota; kingdom Metazoa; phylum Chordata; class Actinopteri; order Salmoniformes; family Salmonidae; genus Salvelinus; species Salvelinus namaycush. The sequence goes on from NC_052329.1 coordinate 28,324,539, forward strand.
CATATGCCCACGGCATTGCACACATTGATGGCCCACAATGGATGAGGAGGGGCTATTTGACTAGCTCGAATGAACCCATAAAGCACAAACAAGAGGTACAGAGATTAATTGAATCAATCCAACTATCGACAAGTGTGGCCATCATGAAATGTAAAGGACACAGCAAGGAAAACACAAAGATCAGGGAAGGAAATGACATGGCAGATCAAGTGGCGAAGGAGGCAGGTGGTAATACTACCCAACAGATGATACAACGGACTGAAGAGACCCAAGATGAATTAACCATAGATACTGTGAGACAGTTACAGGAGGCAGCAGATGTGTATGAACAAACAGTGTGGAAAAGACATGGAGCCAGAAGAGATCACCAAGGAATCTGGAGATCACACAATGGGAAAACGGTGGCCCCCATTAAGCTGCTCAGGTCAATGATACGGGAAGAACACAACAAAGCACATGGGGGTTGGAAGAGCGTGGCAAAGGCCCTGGAAATTGTGTGGTGGCATCCACACATGCAAGACATGACAAGAGAAGTATCAGACAGTTGTGAAATCTGCAAAGGTTATAACAACAAGATTGCACTGGGAGCAGTGATTGGGAGTTTTCCCATACCAGATGCACCCTTTCAAGACGTATGCATTGACTTCACGGACATGGGACAAGACAACCGAGTTGAAGGGAAAAGATACCTGTTAGTGATGGTGGATAGGTTCACCAGATGGGTGGAAGCCATTCCAACTGCAAGAGAGGATGCTAAGGCAGTCATCAAGTGGCTAAGGAGGGATCTCATTCCAAGATTTGGGGTCCCTCGAATGATCCGATCCGACAATGGGTCCCACTTCAAGAACGAACACCTGAAGGAGGTCGAACAGGCATTGGGGATCACCCATAAGTTTGGGTCGGTATATCGGCCCCAATCTCAGGGCCTCGTAGAGAGAGCCAACCAGACGCTGAAACGAAAAATGGCCAAAATAATGGCAGGAACAAAGCTAAAATGGGTAGACGCGCTACCTCTGGCTTTAATGTCCATGAGAAATTCACCAGGGTCAGACACACACCTTACACCACATGAACTGTTGACAGGGAGAAGAATGCCAGGTCCACCTGCTGATAACATGAGTTTGCCTAGACTAGACATTGCTAAAATCAGATACTCAGACTATATGCAGGCTCTAACCTCTCTTGTCAAAAGACTGTCCAAACAGGTGGTGGAGGTCCGAACTACTGCAGTTGAAACCACAGAGGAGAACAGAGACATCCTGGTGGGAGACTGGGTGAGTGTGAAGGTGCATTCAAGGAAGTGGACAGAGCCCAGGTGGAAAGGCCCGTTCCAGGTGAAAGAGGTAGCGAGTCATTCCCTGAGGGTAAGCACTGAGCATAAAGACACGTGGTACCACCGAACTCACTGTGCCAGGGATTCAGCCCCAGGAAGAACATTAGATCAAGTAGGTGAAGACCTAGCCAAAATACAACCATAGAATATGGGATGCTCAAGCTTCCTGTTGATCTCCATACTGTCAGGGCTAGTAACCCACGCGGCAGGGAGCATAATAATCAGTTTAGAGGAAGGGGAATCTCAGGTGCTAACTTTAGAACCCTGTAAGATATGGACATGGAGAAATGGGGCTAGGAGGATAGGGGATATCTGTCCGATACACATTCAAGGGGGTTGCAATGTATTGACGTCTTATGCTAGGAAACGACCAACTTATCTGTGTAATGGGAGGCGGTGTCCCTATTGGGACTATATGATAACTAATGTGGGACAGTTTTGGGAATGGAGGAGAGGCTACCCATATAAAATTTGGGATCCGTCTAAAACTGAGAGATTCTCAATGATTTGGAATTCCTCAGGAAGGGACTATTTCTGTAAAGGTGATGAAATCCTACTAACCATCAAATCCATTAAGCTCTCTGATGCAGGTCTCTACACCCTAGGACAGGACAGAGCTGGAGACGATACGATGGGTGTGTTTTCTATTAAGGTGTTGCCAAAACCACCGCAGCAATCCCAGATGAGCCAGAACCAGACACACTCCTCCGCCACTCCAGCACCACCCGCTCAGGCCTTTAACCCTGTACAGGTAATTAACATTAGGGATATGACGGATAGCGAACAGTTAGGTACTGAAACAGGATATGAGGGACGAGGAAACATGTGGTTGGCTTATATGAGGTATACTGCTAAAACATTGAAAAAACAGGACTGTGTCATCTGCGGTCATGCTAGGCCTAGTCTAGCCACACATCCATTTGCATTAGGTAGTGGGGAAGGATGGAGGTGTGTAATGGAGAGTTTTTACCATGTAAAACCCAATTCCTCCCTTTGTAAGACCCTGGCACTGGTATTCCCGGAAGTCTCTCCTCAGGAGGCACCATGGGGTGTCAAGGCATATGGAGGTAATTGCAGTTGCATTACTGGTATAGGGCGAGGAATTGACTGGCGGATTGTATCAGTAATGTGACCATTAATGGCACTTGGCCAGTAGATGGCCTAAATCAAACTAGGGGAGTAGCTGATGTTTGGTGGATGTGTGGTTCTAACAGACGTTTAACCCCTATCCTTAAAGGAGATTGGCAAGGCACGTGTGCACTGACTAGTATAATAGTTCCTCTAACTATCATTGATGTTACAGCTGAGCAGCTACTAAGTGTCAGGTTTTGGCCAGGACTATTCAGGTTTTGGTCACTAGATGTCCCCATTGCGCCTTTTTGAACCTTTTGTTTTTTTCCCTTCTAGTTATTGTTTTCACCTGTGCCTCATTTCCTTGTAGGTATTTAAACCATTAGTGTCCCTCAGTTCTTTGCTCTGTGTTTGTATGTTAGCACCCAGCCCCAGCCATGCTGTGAACATATATTTCTCTTGTTGGATTTTCCAGAGGTACTCTGGTTTTGTTCTTGTTTATTTTTTGATTAGTCTTTTGAGGTTTGTTTTTTCCCTGCTGTTCTTACCACTTTGTGGATTTTCTTTGTATTTTGGAGGATATCCATTTTTTCTCTTGGCTTTACTTTTGACGTTGTGGATTTATATTTTTGCCTGAAGATCTTTTACCTTGATTAAACCACCGTCTCTAGTACTGCTGTGTCTGCCTCATCTTCTGGGTTCTGCCGACTATTAGTGACTGTTTCTCACACCGGGTCCTGACAGAAACACAGAGCCATTAAAATGAACCCAGAGGCAGCCAGTACCCAGGATTTTTTTTCAATGCTGTCCCACCACGAGGGGACTGTCCAACGTCACGAAGCTGCTCTGGTTCAGCAAGAGGCCTTAATGGCTAGACATTCTCAACTTCTGTCGGAGATGCTGACTTCCATAAAGCAGATTTCTGATCGACTTTCCCCGGCAACCGCGTCTGCTCCAGTACATCAGATTCAAGTGCCCGTGGCAGTTAACCCCCTGGCTGAACCTCGTCTGCCACCTCCCCAACGGTTCTCAGGTGATCCGAGTGTTTGTAAGGGGTTTTTCACCCAATGTTCTCTCTCCTTCGAGCTGCAACCCTCGTCGTTTCCCACCGACCGGTCCAAGATAGCATATATCATCACCCTGTTGTCGGAAAAAGCCCTAGCCTGGGCTACTGCTGTGTGGGATGCCCAAAGTCCCTGCTGTGCCAGCTACTCTACCTTTGCTGAAGAATTCAAGCGAGTGTTTCAAGGTCCTACCAGCGGCCCTGACTCAGCCAAACAGCTCCTGACTCTCCGCCAAGGACGGCGCAGCGTGACGGACTATGCCATCCAGTTCCGCCCGGTGGCAGCAGCGAGTGGCTGGAACGACGAGGCGCTCACAGCGTGCTTTTTGAAGGGTCTTTCCGACACCATCCAAGATGAACTGGCCACTCGGGAACCACCGGACAACCTCGGGTCCCTTATCAAGTTGGCCTCGCGCATAGACCAGCGTCTGAGAGAGAGAGAACTCAACCGTAGACCTCTCACCCTAGCTCCTATCGGTTCCAGCTCCGAGTCTCCACCTTTATCCTCGCTGGCTCCACCAGAACCCATGCAGGTTGGACGCATCTCCCAGGCTGAGAGAGACCGCCGGATGAGGGAGCGATGCTGTCTATATTGCGTCAAACCGGGCCATTTCCGCTCCACGTGTCCCGGGCTCCAGGGAAACGCACTCTCCCGTGCAGGCCTGGGAGGACTGTAACGGGAAACATAACCTCCTCCCATCCATCCAACTCCCGCCTGCTCATTCCAGTTACCCTTTCCTGGGACAACCACAAGCTTCCTCTTCAAGCCTTGGTAGACTCTGGAGCCGCAGGTAACTTCATGGATGGTGTCTGGGCGAAGGAGAATGGCGTTCCCTCTGAACCTCTAAGTGACCCCATAAGGGTTACTACGTTGGATGGAAGCCCTTTGGGATCTGGACTTGTCACTCGTGTCACTACCCCCTTGCGACTTTCAGTTTCCCAACACCAGGAAGTGATGAACTTTCATCTGATCTCCTGTTCCGAGTTCCCTCTCGTCCTTGGATACCCCTGGCTTCACAGCCATAACCCTCACATCGACTGGTCTGTGGGCACTATCAAGCAGTGGGGTCCTACGTGCCAAGCCACTTGTATCTTCCCGAGTTCCCCGAGTTCCCCTCCCGAGTCTCTAGAATCCATCGACCTGTCCCGAGTTCCCGAGTGTTACCATGACCTCAAACCGGTATTTAGCAAACAGAGGGCCACCAGACTACCACCCCATAGACCTTACGATTGCCCCATCGACCTGTTTCCGGGCACCTGCCCTCCTAGGGGTCGGATCTTTTCCCTATCTCCTCCCGAACGAGCTGCTATGGATACCTACATCAAGGACGCTCTGGCAGCAGGCCTCATGCGTCCATCCACCTCGCCGGCGGGAGCAGGGTTTTTCTTTGTGGCCAAAAAAGACGGTGGATTACGTCCTTGCATCAACTACCGGGGACTCAATGCCATAACCGTCCGTAACCGCTACCCGCTACCCCTTATGGCCACAGCCTTTGAGCTGCTCCAGGAAGCAGTTGTCTTCACTAAGCTTGACCTGCGGAACGCATACCATCTTGTGCGGATCAGACCCGGTGACGAGTGGAAGACCGCTTTCAACACGCCTACTGGTCACTATGAATACTTGGTGATGCCCTTCGGCCTGACCAACTCCCCGGCTGTGTTCCAAGCGCTCATAAACGATGTGCTTAGGGATATGCTTAACATCTTCGTGTTTGTTCACTTGGATGACATCCTCATCTTTTCGAGCTCCCTTCAAGAACACACTAAGCATGTCAGACAAGTACTCAAACGCCTCCTTGACAGCAATTTGTACGTTAAGCCGGAAAAAGGTGAATTCCATTCCTCCCGAGTACAATTCCTGGGATTTGTAGTGGAACCCGGTCGAGTCCAGATGGACCCCAGGAAGGTAGGGGCGGTATCGGATTGGCCCACCCCCAAGTCCGTTAAGGAAGTTCAGCGTTTCCTGGGCTTCACTAACTTTTACCGCAAGTTCATCAAGAACTTCAGCTTGCAGGCAGCCCCTCTCTCAGCTTTAACCAAGGGTGGCAACGCAAGGTTTCTGTGGGGAGAAGAAGCTGAGACGGCCTTCCAAGGACTCAAGCAGCGCATCCTCTCTGCTCCCATCCTGACACTACCGACGGCGGAGGAACCTTTTGTGGTGGAGGTAGACGCATCAGAGGTTGGTGTTGGAGCTGTCCTGTCTCAGAGGGGTGAAGACAAGAGGCTTCACCCTTGCGCCTTCTTCTCTCACCGGCTTACCCCGGCCGAGAGGAACTACGATGTAGGGAATCGTGAACTCCTAGCGGTTAACCTGTTTGGGCTGCAAGCCCGACACCGCCCACAATATGACAACATCCAGCTCAAAGTGCAGGGCGCGAAATTCAAAAGCTAGTTTTTAAAAATATTTAACTTTCACACATTAACAAGTCCAAGACACCAGATGAAAGATAAACTTCTTGTGAATCAAACCAACATGTCCGATTTTTAAAATGTTTTACAGGGAAGACAAAATATGTACATCTATTAGCTAACCACGTTAGCAAATGACACCACTTTTCTAACTCCATCAGTTTCTTACTCCATCAGGTGCTATCACAAATTCGACCAAATAAAGATATAAATAGCCACTAACCAAGAAACAAATTCATCAGATGACAGTCTGATAACATATTTATTGTATAGCATATTTTTTTTCGAAAAATGTGCATATTTCAGGTATAAATCATATTTTACATTTCAGCTACAAATCAGAAAGTGCACCGAAAGCAGCCATAATATTTACAGACACCAACAGACACCAACGTCAAATAGCTTATTACTCATCATAAAACATTTCCGAAAAATATATAGTTTGCAGCAATTGAAAGATAGGCAACTTGTGATTCCAAACAATATTTCCGATTTATTAAATGTTTTACAGCGAAAACAAAATGTATCGCTATATTAGCGTAGCCACAATAGAGAGACACATTTGGGCGCCCACGACCCGTTCACATGCACGACAGATATATGAAATAACATCATAAAATGAGTCTTACTTTGGCTGATCTTTCATCAGAATGTTGAAACAGGCGTCCTCTGTCCAGATGAGTCGTTGTTTCGTTTCAGAATGAGAAATATCCCTGTTCATTTACCATTTCCAGTAGCCGTGGTCCAACGTAAACACAGTCATACGACGGAACACGGCAAAACTCCCGAATAAAGTTTCAATAATCTGATTAAACTATATTGAAAAAACATACATTACGATGATATGGTCACATATATCCAAAAAAATTCGAGCCGGAGACGTTAGCCGTTCGTTAGGAAGGCAAAACAGAAGTCCATCCCACTTCCTTCAGAATACCGGAAGTGGGCGCTCAGGTCAAAGAAATAGGTTTTTTTCCACCACAGACCAAGAGGAGCAAAAAAAATTCTTCTCTGACATCCTCTTTACACCAATAGGAAGGCGTATAGACTGTCAGCAGACTCCTAGGTGTTAAGACCATGTATAGGCATCAGATTGAAAAGAGCATAGATTTCTGACATTTCACTTCCTGGTCAGGAAAAGTGCTGCAGAAGGACTTGTGTTTCACTCAGAGAAATAATTCCAACTGTTTTAGAAACTAGAAAGTGTTTTCTATCCAAAAAGAATAATAATATTCATATTGTACGAGCAAGATTTGAGTAGGAGGCCGTTTGAAATGGGCACGATTTCACTGGCTACTCAACACTTTGCCTTGCAGCCATAAGAAGTTAAGATGGCATTGAAGGAATGGAGACACTGGCTCGAGGGGGCTTCTCAACCGTTTCAAGTGCTTACGGACGACAAAAATCTGGAGTATATCCAGCAGGCGAAGCGGTTGAACTCCAGACCAGCTCGATGGTCTTTTTTCTTCAATCGATTCCAGTTTATCCTCACCTATAGACCTGGGTCGAAGAATCTCAAACCGGACGCCTTGTCACGAGTCTACGCTCCTGCCATTCGAGAAGATACTGACATGCCTGTCCTTCTTGCCGCTAAGATCGTGGCTCCGATCTCGTGGCAAGTTGAGGATACCGTGAAACGAGCTCAAGCCATCGAACCGGGTCCTAAAGGAGGTCCTGCCAATCGGTTGTTTGTTCCCAAGGCAGCGAGGACCCAGGTCCTTCTGTGGGGGCACTCCTCTCGCCTCACCTGTCACCCGGGCGTAGGTCGCACCTTGGAGTTTATCCAGCGTAAGTTCTGGTGGCCCACCATAAAAGAAGACGTTGCCACTTTCGTCAAGGCCTGTCCCGTGTGCTGCCAGGGCAAATCTTCTCACCTCCGCCCTCAAGGACTCCTTCACCCTTTATCTATTCCCCACCGACCCTGGTCCCATGTCTCATTGGACTTTATTACTGGCCTTCTTCCGTCCCATGGTAATACTACTATCCTAGTCATCATCGACAGGTTTTCTAAGGCGGCCAGGTTCGTCCCCTTGACTAAATTACCTTCTGCTAAGGAAACGGCTGAGTTGGTGATTAACCATGTGTTCCGAGTCTTTGGTACCATCCGGAGTCCAACGGCCAAACCGAGAGGATGAATCAAGAGCTGGAAACCACCCTCAGATGTATGGTCTCCAACAACACATCCACATGGTCGTCCTTCATGGTTTGGGCCGAGTACGCGCACAACACCTTGTGCTCCTCCTCCACTGGTATGTCCCCCCCCGAGTGTCAGTTTGGCTATGCTCCTCCATTGTTCCCGGACCAGGAGGCAGAAGTCAGACTGCCTTCAGCCTTGAGGTTCATCAGACGCTGTCGGCTTACGTGGAAGAAGGCCCGTCTTAATCTTCTGCGTTCCTCACAGCGGTACCAACAACAAGCCAACAGACGTCGCCGTCCCGGGCCTACCCTGCGCCTCGGTCAGAGAGTTTGGCTCTCAACTAAGAATTTACCGCTACGGGTGGAGTCTCGCAAGCTGTCCCAGAAATGCATCGGTCCCTTTAAGGTTGCCAGGAGAGTGAACCCCGTTACTTTTCGCCTGCACTTACCCAGATCCCTTAAGATTAATCCCACGTTTCACATTTTCTCCCCTTATCCCGGCAGGCAGACCTCCCCCTCCGCCCCGTGTCATCGGAGGCCAGTCGGCTTATACCGTCCATCGGATACTGGATTCCCGCCGGGTACAGCGGTCCTGGCAGTATCTGGTGGACTGGGAAGGCTACGGTCCCGAGGAGCGCTCCTGGGTTCCTGCCAAAGACATACTGGACCCTGACCTCATTCGTCAGTTCAGGGCCCTCCACCCTGAGAAGGCTGGTAGGAACGTCAGGAGCCGTTCCTAGGAGGGGGATTCTGTCAGGTTTTGGCCAGGACTATTCAGGTTTTGGTCACTAGATGTCCCCATTGTGCCTTTTTGAACCTTTTGTTTTTTTCCCTTCTAGTTATTGTTTTCACCTGTGCCTCATTTCCTTGTAGGTATTTAAACCATTAGTGTCCCTCAGTTCTTTGCTCTGTGTTTGTATGTTAGCACCCAGCCCCAGCCATGCTGTGAACATATATTTCTCTTGTTGGATTTTCCAGAGGTACTCTGGTTTTGTTCTTGTTTATTTTTGATTAGTCTTTTGAGGTTTGTTTTTTCCCTGCTGTTCTTACCACTTTGTGGATTTTCTTTGTATTTTGGAGGATATCCATTTTTTCTCTTGGCTTTACTTTTGACGTTGTGGATTTATATTTTTGCCTGAAGATCTTTTACCTTGATTAAACCACCGTCTCTAGTACTGCTGTGTCTGCCTCATCTTCTGGGTTCTGCCGACTATTAGTGACTTTTTCTCACACCGGGTCCTGACACTAAGTTCCACTCAGGAGGGATCCCAGGAGCAGAGTGGAGGGAGGCATAGGCGTAGCGCACCCTGGACTGAAGGTACTGATAACATCCATACCAACCTCCTGGGAGTCCCCATAGGGGTTCCACCTGAGTTCCAGGCACTGAGCAGGAATGATGGTTTATGGCATTTGTTGCCACTTATTGGTTCAGTCATAATTGATGCAAAGCAGACCTCATGGATTAACTATATCTATTATAACCAGCAACGTTTTGTTAACTACACCCGAACTGCACTAACAGGCATGTCTGAACAACTACAGGCGACCTCCAGGACAGCTAGGCAGAATAGGCTTGCCCTTGATATGATCCTGGCTAATCAGGGGGGTGTATGTAAAATGTTTGGAGAACAATGTTGCACGTTTATCCCTAACAATACCAGTCCGGATGGGAGCATTTCAAAAGCTCTGAGCGGGTTGGAAAGGTTATCTGTGTAGATAAAGGGTTTTGCAGGTGTGGAGAAGAGTGGACGGTTCCCCTGGCTGGGTGGTTGGTTTGGTAAGTACACTGCATTGATGGTTACTGGATTTCTGACCCTAGTAGTTGTATTTCTTATGTTAATGTGTTGTGCTGCTTGCATCATACCTTGTCTAAAGAAATCTGTTACAGATGTAGCGAAGGCTGCTGGTATGATGCCTTTGTTTGATACTCCGGATGGAGATGCTGATACTGAGTCAAACTACAGGAGAAAGATGTGTCTGACTGAGGATGACCCTTGGTTTGCTGTGGGTGAGGTTGTCGAGTAATAAAAATAAAAATAAACAAATAAAAAGTAATAAAAAGAAACAATATACCGGTACTTTTTATCCAGGTCATTAAGTTTGTCCTCCCTGTTGTGAAGGTTTGAAGTTCCCGGGTGGCAAGGAGCCCACCTGGTACAAGATGTATAGAGGGAGAGACCAGAGGGTTTAATTTTTTTAATATATATTCTGTATGTAATCATTTGGTTGTGATGACACCCTGGGGGGTGTCAAAAGGGGGATTCTAAAAACCCCCCTGATGTTTTTTATATTCTGTATGTAATCATGTTGTTGTGATGACACCCTAGGGGGTGTCAAAAGGGGGAATCTAAAGACCCCGCTGATGTTTTTTTTTATATACTGTTTTGCATAAAAATGATACATTTCATGAAAAAAAAAAAATGAAAAAAAAACGATCCTCCTGGTTGAAGGTTTCAAGTTCCTGGGTTCAACGGCAACCCAGTATATGGATATATAAGTTGGTTACACCCCATGAGGGTGTAAAAAGGGGGAAATTGTTAGGATTTATGCTTATGCACTATAGCCTGGTAGCTTATAGTTTGAAGATGAATATTGTTTTGTTACACACACACACACAATACAGAGGGGTGTGTGTGTAAGGACTGACCACCACAGGCCATAAAAGCTGTGGACAGTCTGGAGAGGGGAGGGGTGCATCACTCTGGGCCAACCAGGATGGTAGAGAGACTGTTCAGTACCATATTAGGAATTGTTTGAGTGAAGAATTGAGGGGGACACAGGACGGAGCTACTCTACCCAACAACCAGATGTGGACGAAGGAAAACGCCAAGGGGCTTGGACAAGTTCGGGGGCCCACAAAGGAGGAGCAAGAGTATTAACCATGCTAAACCTCTACTATGATAGGCCAACTGGACAAGTTGAGAATAAAATTGTCATAGTATAAAAACTACTATTTGAGTACATTCCACAGTTCTCTGATCTACCCTGCGCGGAGATACAGTGAACCCGTATATACAAAAATTGCATTTACCATTTATCGTTTGAGTTTAATTAAAATACTTAAAATATATTCGGTGACTATGAATCACATTTTGTCCTGATGCCAGATTTGAACTGACGCAAATCTCTTTCACTTCCGTCCCCCTACTTGCTATATTTCTATAGAATTTAATAAAGCCTTTGAACCTCCTGGATGGACTGTGTTACATGGTATCTGTTTCTCTATATAGTTTCCAAGTATTGGTGATCATTTGCATATCACACCGAATTGCGCAGTGGTCTAAGACACTGCATCCCAGTGCAAGAGGTGTCACTGCAGTACCTGGTTTGAATCCAGGCTCTATCACATCTGGCCATGATTGGGAGTCCCATATGGCGTCGTCCGTGTTTGGCTGGGGTAGGCCTTCATTGTAAATAAGAATTTGTTCTTAACTGACTTGCCTAGTTAAATTTAAAAAATGGCAGGCTTTTTTAAATAGGGGGTGCTATTTGCACTTTGTAATAATTTCGTTCCCAAATTAAACTGCCTCGTACTCAATTCTTGCTCGTACAATATGCATATTATTATTACTATTGGATAGAAAACACTCTCTAGTTTCTAAAACCGTTTGAATTATATCTGTGAGTGAAACAGAACTCGAGTTAGAGCATTTTTCCTATGAGGATGTGAGAATGCAGAAATCTGCAAGCTGTTCTGAGATCTGTTTATAAATCTGCCTGTCTTCTATTGGTTGAGATGCACTGCATACGTCTTCCCCTGGGTGTCAGCGAATAGTGAGAGTTGAAATGGGGTTGCTAGGCAGAACTGAGAGGTTATAAAAGACCTCGGAACAAAGTGTCCGGCCTTTTTTCACTTCGCTCTGACGCAGGGAGGACATCTGTCTGTGGCTCTAGAACGCTCCGGTTATAGGCCTTAGATATATCCGGTCATGTTTTTATTCGTTATAGGTGTTAAAGACATCATAAGGTAGTTAATTTAAACCGACTTATAGCAGTTTATATCCGTTTATTGCGATTTTCTGGAATTTCTTTGTCACGCGCTATCACGAGTTGGACACCTCTCCTGCACATAGCTAGCGTTAGCTGCTATTTCTACAGGAGAAGAGGACATCTTTCAACCAAAAGACGATTGTTCTGGAGAAAGGACACCTTGCCCAAGATTCTGATGGAAGCTCGTCAAATAGTAAGAAGTCTTTATGCTGTTAACCCTTTCATGCGTGAGTTCCAAATATCTCTAACGGTCGCCCCAGCGTGAGTTGTTTTATGCACGTGATGTTAGAACGTTCTCTCCAATTCCAGAATGTGATTGTTACGTAACAGTACATTTAATCTGCGCTGCCCTCAAACCAAAGCACGCCTTTGCCTGTTTTATTTGTCAATTTTAAATTATTTTCTAAACAGTTTTTTATTTTATAATAACAGTTTGAAATGAGGTGTGTTCCGCCTCATTCATTCACATAAAAGTAGTCATTTTTACTTTTGCGGACCAATTAATTTTTTTGACATTTCTGACCCGGACAAAATTCCCCAAACACTTCTCAATTGTTTGTGCAGTTCAAGTCTGCAGACATTTACTCATCTGCTGTCCTGCATACACGTGTTCATATTTTCCACCTGTCGCCTGCATCGCAATCAAAGTTGTTTTCGTTACCAATAATAACTTTGGAAATGAGTGCGTTTCTATCAAAGTGCCTTATTACGTTATAATAGTTTCTGCATGTCGTGTTATGTCGTTTCTACTGTAGCATCATGTTTTTGTGTATATTCCTTATAACCGCGGACACGCGATGTGATGTAACGTTACTCATTTCATAACATGTATGGTGTTATACTCAATGCTTAGGTATCTAGCTACAGTCTTATTAGCTCTGGAAAACAATGCTAATTGCGTCACGGATGTATTAGCATGTGTTGTATGTTGAAGCTACCCTGGCCTTTTGACTCCCAAGTGGCACAGCGTCTCAGTGCTAGAGGCGTCACTACAGACACCCATCTTCAAATCCAGACTGCGTTTCTATCAAAGTAAGTGCCTAATTACGTTATAATAGTTTCTGTCGTGTTTTACCGTTTCTACTGTAGCTCACTGTGTGTATAGAGCATAATATATTTGTGTATATTCCTTATAACCGCGGACACGCTAGGTAACGTTACTCATGTTACTCACCTTTTATGGTGTTATATTCAATCGTGCTTATGTAGCTAGTTACATTATTCTATTAGCTCTGTAAAACAATGCTAAATGCGTCAGAAGTATTGGCATGTTGTATTTTGACGCTACCCTGGAAAAATATCTTATACCACTTGGTCGTTTTCTGAGTTCATTCCACAAAGCTGTTTATCATGTCGGCCTTATCCACTGCCCCCATTTTGAGGTAATAGTCAAGCACGCAGTCTGGTTTGATGTTTCTCTGTCTGGTTTGTTTCTCTCTCCCGTCAGGTGGTTCACCTTCCCTGTGGCCGACCTGGTTGCTGTATGGACAGTGGAGAGGACATGGACGTCTCGTTTGTCATGGCACTTTACTGCCAGCTGTTGACATCTCTTGTTTTGTATAACGGGTCATTTAGGATGGCAGTAGCGTTGATGATGAAATGCAGTCATAGCAGCAGAACTAGAAAGCAGTCTTGGGAAAAGAGGGTGGCAAAGAAGGGAGTTGCAAACATAGGATCTCTGCTCCAGTATTCTCTTAGGGAGTTCTTCTTTACTGTCACCAGGAATGTATACATTTCACTAATTGTGGTTGTCCCCCCACTCCTGGTGTAACAGTATAACTTTACGTCCGTCCCCTCGCCCATACCCGGGCACGAACCAGGGACCCTCTGCACACATCAACAACAGTCACCCACGAAGCATCGTTACCCATCGCTCCACAAAAGCCGCGGCCCTTGCTGAGCAAGGGGAACCACTACTTCAAGGTTTCAGAGCAAGTGACGTAACTGATTGAAACGCTATTAGCGCGTACCCGCTAACTAGCTAGCCATTTCACATCCGTTACACTGGCTCTCTCTTACCCTGTAGCTCCAAGGCATAGCGATTGGTCTCTACTATGTCTCCCACCAGCTCCTCTGTCAGAAACAACTTGAAGCACTCTGCCTCAGATGGAAATGGCAAGGGGCGTTGCACTCCAGACTGGAACTCATCAACACAATCAGCAGGGCCAGGAGGGGTGAAATGGCTGGCAGCCTTCTAGCTACCACAGAACTCCTGTACTTCATCCACTGTCAGTCTGCCACCATCACCACCAGCATCTTCTAATGGAACTGGGACTTTGTCAGTGGACAAGGGGTCCTCAGATTCAGGGTTCTCAATGGCTACAAGGTTGGGGGGCAGCTCCTCACTGTCAGAATCTGATTCCTGACTTTCATACTCAGACTCAAAATCTCCAGAATTTCCACATTTGTGAGTTGTCTCCTTTTGAAAGTTATTGCTAATGCTACAGCTTAGCTCACTATCTACATACATAAACAACAACACTGAATGGTTTAGAGTGAGAGGGTACGTGGTTGACTGCCGGCACGCGCCACTTGTCTCAATAAATCACTATCAGAAAATGTTTTGTGTGGCAATTATTTGTGTATTTACTGTTTTATTCACATGTTTTCAATTCTATGTGACAAATCATGCATTCCGATTCTTGCACAGATTGTAATGGGCACATATGTGTGTAAAATGCTTTTTTGAAGGTTGTACTGATTATGATGAGCTAAGCTAATTCCAGCTGTGTAGCCATGTTTGTTGACATACAATGCATTCTGGGTTTCACGTAATCGTCTGTTTGACCAAAGATGTTATAACAAAAGGAGGTGAGTAAGAGTTCACTCATTTTTTGAGGACTTCCGGAAATGAAGGGTGGGATGTGAACGACAGTGATTGACACACCCCTTCAACATGCATACTATAAACAGACCAAACTCATCTTGTCTTCTCTTATCTTCGGTTTCTGTGAGGAACAAATACATGGCTGCGCGCTGAAACTAATCGTCCGATTACTTTCGATTTCAAAAGTGTTTTACCTAATTATTTCGATCAATGGTGAGCTCACCCGTGATGTGATTAATTATACATAATAATTGCTATTAGCTAATTCATATTGTAGTTTATGTCAGCCGAGAGTTAGAAAATATTACTGCTTGTGTTGGGTCAATCTTTCCTCAGTTAGCGCTTGGACAAATGTAGCCTACATTTTTCCGGTTAGGATGATTGTGTTATGCTATATATACTTCTGTGAATATCTGAACATTGCATCCCAAAATAAACTGCTCACATTCTGGACATAACTTTGTAAGGACTGTGTTTGTGTAAATAGTTTCTGAAAAAAGTGTGGCCAGCTCAAACGCTGATTGTTGCGTCATTCGAAACTGGCCGTTCTAAACGAGCGTTCTAAATGAGTGTTCTAATCACACGGGTGTGATCGTACGCTTCAGGGACCACTGTAGAACGATCACACCCGTGTGATGGTACGTGTGAAAGGGTTAATTGTATTTATGTTGAAAAATGTTAAACAATAATTCCGCCATGAATTTCGGTGCGGTCTCGCTTTAGCGCACGCTGTATGTAGCAGTAACGTTAATTTTAAAAATCTAACACAGCGATTGCATTAAGAACTAATGTATCTTTCATTTGCTGTCCAACCTGTATTTTTTTGTCAAGTCTATGATTAGTTATCGATTAGATTAGGTGCCTCTCCAAGATGGCGCCGGACAGATTGCTTGAAGTTTGCCTACTAATCACATTGTATAACCACGATTTGTGTCGCTACATATGCACATTTTCGAACAAACCCTATATGCATTGTGTAATATGATGTTACAGGACTGTCATCTGAAGAAGTTTATGAAGGTTAGTCAAAAATTATATATCTTTTGCTTGTTTGTTACGATCGCTAACCTTTGCTGCTGGTATATGGCTTGTGTTTCTGGCTATTGTGGTAAGCTAATATAATGCTATATTGTGTTTTCACTGTAAAACACTTAAAAAATCTGAAATATTGGCTGGATTCACAAGATCTGTGTCTTTCATTTGCTGTACACTGTGTATTTTTCAGAAATGTTTTATGATGAGTATTTAGGTAATTCACGTTGCTCTCTGTAGTTATTCTAGTCGCTTTGGTGAGAGTTGTGATGGTGGCTGCAATGGTAAACTATGATTTATACCTGAAATATGCACATTTTTCTAACAAAACATATGCTATACAATAAATATGTTATCAGACTGTCATCTGATGAAGTTGTTTCTTGGTTAGTGGCTATTTATATCTTTATTTGGTCGAATTTGTGATAGCTACCTATGCAGTAAAGAAATGGTGGAGTAAAAAAAAGTGGTGTCTTTTGCTAACGTGGTTAGCTAATAGATTTACATATTTTGTCTTCCCTGTAAAACATTTTAAAAATCAGAAATGATGGCTGGATTCACAAGATGTGTATCTTTCATCTGGTGTCTTGGACTTGTGATTTAATGATATTTAGATGCTAGTATTTACTTGTGACGCTATGCTAGGCTATGCTAGTCAGCTTTTTTACTGATGGGGGTGCTCCCGGATCCGGGTTTGGGAGGAATTAGAGGTTAAATAAAGTATAAGAATCAAGTGAGGAGCTTAGTTTAAGCAGTTCATCATGGATTAGAAATGTATGGTCTAAATTTTGGATTTAGCATACTTTACATGTAATCAATTGATTTAGCGTTTTAATGTAATAACTAATATGAGTGCAGGATACAAAGTATAGCATTGTTTGATGTTATCAGGAGAATGAAAATACATCTATATTGGTTAGTATAGAGGTGGACAAATCTATCACTGTAATAAGAACAGGTCAAGGAATTATCCATTTAGTTTGTCTGTTTGTGAATTCATTGTTTTAACGTATATGTAAGCTACATTTCTATAGAGGATTGTTTACTCTTCTTCATACATTGAAAGCTCATCTTTACCGTTTCCCATGTCCAAGTAGAACTATACTCACTTCAAGGTCTTTAGGCTTGTTGCGTACGGTGATATCAGACAATAGAAGTATTTCTACTTTGCTGCAGTAACTGTATTATATTTTGTCATAATTATTGCCATTGCTTTGCTTATAGGAGTTTTCTGCATTGAAAAATACCTTCATGAACACATGTATCTGTTTCTGTGTGCTTTGTTTGTTAATCAGTTGTATGGGAGCTGTAACGACCTGGGTGTCGGGGGGTGTGAAATCAGACGCAGGAACAGCAGAGCTTCAATATGGTGATTTTTAATGCCCAACGGGCAAACCAAAATGTCCAACACGGACTTACTGGGTGTCATAAACACCTGTCTACAAACACGGGAGACAAACCCAGTACACAATACAAATAACCACTCCCGAAATCCAAAGCTACAGACAAACAATCCCGCACAAAGAAGCGTACGGGCTGGCTGACTAATAAAGCCACACTAATTACTAATTACCTAAACACAGGTGATACAAATAAACACATAAGGAGGGGGAGGAAAAAGAGTCAGTGGCAGCTAGTAGGCCGGTGACGACGACCGCCGAGCGCCACCCGAACGGGAAGGAGAGCCTGCCTCGGTTGAAGTCGTGACAGTACCCCCCCTCTGACGCGCGACTCCCGCAGCGCGCCGACACCGGCCTCGAGGTCGACCCGGAGGACGAGGTGCAGGGCGATCCGGATGGAGGCGATGGAAATCCCTTAACATAGATGGATCCAAAATGTCCTCCACCGGTACCCAGCACCTCTTTTACCGTGGTCGGAGTCGGCCAATTACGCACGGCCTTTATGCGGTCACTCTCCACCACCACCCCCGAGGTGGAAATGCGATAACCCAGGAAGGAGACGGCTTGTTTGGAAAACACACACTTCTCAGCCTTGACGTATAAGTCATGCTCCAGCAGTCTGCCAAGCACTTTGCGTACCAGAGATACATGCGCGGCGTGAGTAGTTGAGTAGATCAGAATGTCATCGATATACACAACTACCCCCTGCACGTGCAGGTCCCTGAGAATGTCGTCTACAAAGGATTGGAAAACGGCTGGAGCATTCTTTAACCCATACGGCATGACGCAGTACTCATAGTGGCCCGATGTGGTACTAAATGCGGTTTTCCACTCGTCTCCTTTCCGAATACGCACCAGACTGTACGCGCTCCTGAGGTCCAGTTTTGTAAAGAACTGCGCTCCGTGAAATGATTCCACCGCCGAAGCGATGAGAGGTAGTGGGTAACTAAACCCCACTGTGATGGCATTTAGACCTCTATAATCAATACACGGACGCAAACCTCCCTCCTTTTTCTTCACAAAAAAGAAACTCGAGGAGACGGGTGAGATGGAGGGCCGAATGTACCCCTGTCCCAGAGATTCCGTGACATATGTCTCCATAGCCAACGTCTCCTCTTGGGACAAAGGGTACACGTGACTCTTAGGAAGCGCAGCGTTAACCTGGAGATCTATCGCACAATCCCTACCCGGTCGATGTGGTGGTAATTTCGTCGCTTTCTTTTTACAGAAAGCGATTGCCAAATCGGCATACTCGGGAGGAATGCGCACCGTGGAACCCTGGTCTGGACTCTCCACCGACGTGGCACCAATGGAAACTCCCAGACACCTTCCAGAACACTCCTCTGACCACCCCTGGAGAACCCCCTGTTTCCACGAAATATTGGGATTGTGCCGGGCCAACCAGGGAATACCCAGCACCACTGGAAACGCAGGCGAATCAATAATGTATAGACTGATACGTTCCTTATGATTCCCCTGCGTCACCATGTCCAGGGGAACTGTGGCCTCCCTGACCACCCCTGACCCTAATGGCCGGCTATCTAGGGAGTGAACGGGAAAGGGAGAATCTATCGGCACAAGCGGAACGCCCAACTTAAGGGCGAGTCCGCGATCCATAAAGTTCCCAGCTGCACCTGAATCGACTAGTGCCCTATGCTGGGAAGAGGGGAAAAAATAAAGGAAAAAATTGAGACAAACATGTGACCAACAGGGGGTTCTGAGTGAGTTTGGTGCTGACTCACCTGGGGTGATCGAGAAGCGTTCCGCCTGACATCTCGACTCCCAGACAGACCCCCCCAGCACAGATCAACCGTGTGTCCTCTCCGACCACAGCTGGTGCAGGGGGGGCCTCCTCCTCCGGTACCCTTAGGCGCGGCCCCTCCCAACTCCATCGGGATGGGAGCCGGGGCGCTGGGTGGTGGAACGCACAGGACCCTCTCCGAACGCCCGCGGGCAGCCAGCAGATTATCCAGTCGGATGGACATGTCAATAAGCTCATCTAGAGAAAGAGCGATGTCCCGACACGCTAGCTCCCTGCGGACGTCCTCCCGGAGACTACACCGGTAGTGGTCAATAAGGGCCCTGTCGTTCCACCCTGATCCCGCGGCCAAGGTCCGGAACTCCAGCGCGAAATCCTGTGCGCTCCTCTTCTCCTGCCTGAGATGAAATAGTCTCTCACCCGCCGCTCGGCCGTCTGTGGGGTGGTCAAACACGGCACGAAAACGACGGGTAAACTCCGGGTAGTGCTCCTTCGCGGAGTCCGGGCCATTCCAGACTGCGTTGGCCCACTCCAGAGCACGACCCGTTAGGCAGGAGACGAGGACACTCACCCTCTCCGCTCCCGAGGGAGTGGGGCGAACAGTGGCCAGGTATAGCTCCAGTTGGAGTAAGAAACCCTGACAACCTGCCGCTGTTCCATCATAATCCCTCGGGAGCGTAAGACGGAGCGCGCTGGAGCCGGGGGATGGAGAGTCCTGGGGGGGGGAGCCGAAGGTGGAGAGAGGAGCCCACTCCTCTCCCATCGCTCCATTCTCTCCACCATTTGGTCCATGGCTGATCCGATCCGATGGAGGACAGTGGTGTGGTGGAGAACCCGTTCCTCCATCGATGGGAGAGGGTTAGCTGCTGCTCCTGCTGACTCCATTTGTTTGGTGCGGGATTCTGTAACGACCTGGGTGTCGGGGGGTGTGAAATCAGACGCAGGAACAGCAGAGCTTCAATATGGTGATTTTTAATGCCAAACCGGCAAACCAAAATGTCCAACACGGACTTACTGGGTGTCATAAACACCTGTCTACAAACACGGGAGACAAACCCAGTACACAATACAAATAACCACTCCCGAAATCCAAAGCTACAGACGAACAATCCCGCACAAAGAAGCGTACGGGCTGGCTGACTAATAAAGCCACACTAATTACTAATTACCTAAACACAGGTGATACAAATAAACACATAAGGAGGGGGAGGAAAAAGAGTCAGTGGCAGCTAGTAGGCCGGTGACGACGACCGCCGAGCGCCACCCGAACGGGAAGGAGAGCCTGCCTCGGTTGAAGTTGTGACAGGAGCACTGGTTTGTTTCCTGCTCTTATGTTTTACTTACTCTCTGACACACATGATATTACCCTTCTTTATTGTTATATCCAGATGTATGTGTTGTACACATACGCTATAACATAATTTAGTAATTTAGCAGTTATGTCCTGTGACCGGTACATTTCTATTTGTTATCCTCTATGGTATAACAATATTATGACACCTAAAATCATTTGTGGCTTAATTCTGCTGTCCTGGTTGTATTCTTTTTTCATCAACGCCATCATTATCTCCCTGAGTTTGCGACTACAATTTTGTTTGTAACGTTCTAGACAATGTATTGTGATAACTACTCGGTAGTCAAGCCTGCCTGTTCAAATACTATGCTGAATAACATATCGGGTCTTGTTGCCACTTTGGTTTCTTTGTCTTGTATTATATTTCCTACCATATACTCATATGTACAACTTCTACAAATATGTTTAAAGTCTTCAAAAGAGACAAAACAGAAAGCATTTAACACTTGTACACCACCGCCTCTTTGCTGAACTTCTCATTTGGATGTTTATTTGCGATTCTACAAGGCATATATGATACTACACATCTTCCACCTATACTTCACACTTTCTTATTAGTTTATTTTCGAATATGTCTCGCGCTTTTTAATATTATTATGTATAGTGTTAGGATGGTTAAAATCAGGCACGCTTGTAAAAAAGGTACTAGGCCTTTACCCTTAAACATAACTGGATTGTAATTTTTTGGTAATATTGAATTATGTGTTTTGTTACTTATATTTGCTGGAATTGACTGTAAAAATACATGGCATTTTGGCATAATTTCTCTGTAGCCCAACATCTTTTAAGAAATTACATCAAGTTAATTACAGTTTGATTGGTTAATAAGTTGCAACTTGCTTGTCATAAACTCAAAATACAATGCCTATAGTGAATGTTTACACACCCTTGCACAGTTTTCACATTTTGCCTAAAATTTCAATCGAAAAGGGATTACATTGGGATTTTCACCCACTCATCTACACAACTACTCTACATTTTCAAAGTGAAAGAAAAATGTGACATTTTCTGACATGAATAAAAGACAGAAAAAATAAAGTCTTGATTGCAAAGGTCTTCAAGCCCCTTGTAAGTTCGGGAGCAAGAAAAAGTCTGACTTATTTCCATTGTGGTCCCTATAGTCCATGGAACAAAAACATTACATTACATAGATACAGACACATTACATAGATAGACATTAACTTTTTTTCTATTGTTCGATCATTAGCTAGCTTTTGATATTATGGTCAGTATGGCTTTGACCTTTAAAACAGGCAATATCAGAGTCTCTATCTATGGTGTTATATTGGTGGACATACAGTATCTAACAAAAGTGAAATAACTGGAAAGGTACATGGTAATTATTCTTTTGACTTACTATTTCCCTTTTCTCAACATATGAGTACGAGGGGGGAGTTTACATTATGTACAATTCTCACACGCTTGTTTTGGCTGGTCTGTAGCATATTCTTTAGATATTTGGGTATGCTGGTTAACCGTGCTGCGCATGCATAATCAAAGGGACACTGAACTAGACTACCTGCCAGTCTTTAGAGTGTCACCATCAAGATATTTTGAGGTCCGAGCTAGGAATAAATGTTTTTGGTTAAACATTGTTAAAAAAACATCTGGGCCATAGCCTCACCGGTCAGGTAAATGTAAAATTCACACCCAGGGTAGCTGATTGATATTTCTGGTGTAACCTCTGAGTAGACCTGTCACAATGATGACGCTGGAGAGACGAAGCAGGTACGGGGAGTAACATTTAATAAATAACGGACAAGGAACGAGACATAAACAGCGTTAGCAAACAGAAAACAATCAATGCAGAAGCGGGGAACAGAGCTGGGGAACTGACACATATAGGGGAGAAAATGAACAGGTAATAAGAGAGTCCAGGTGAGTCCAATAACGCTGATGCGCGTGACAAGGAAAGGCAGGTGTACGTGATGGATGGCAGGAGTGAGTGATGCAAGGCATTCTGGCGCCCTCAAGCGCCAGGGGAGGGGAAGAGCGGGAGCAGACGTGACAGTACCCCCCCTCTAGGGGCGCCACCCGGCGTCCCACCTGGGCGAACCGGCCGAGACATGGGCGCTGGGCAAGCCGGTTGAGGCGTGGAAGCCCGACGAACCGGCAGGAGCGTGAGAGCCTGGCGAGCCGGCTGAGGCATGGGAGCCTGACGAACCGGCTGAGTCAAGACGCCTGTCGATCCCGCTGATGAAACCCGATGATCCGGTGGAGTGTGACGTGGGATGGGAAGCCACCGAGCCAACCGAGGCAATGAAACCTCTCGAGCCAGCCAGGGCATGAAAGCTCGACGGGCTGGCTTAGGCACCCCCGGTTCCAACGGCGGCAGAATCCACCCCCGACGTCACCGACAAAACAAAAAACAAACAAACAAAAAACTCCTGGACCGGCTGGGCAGACAAGAACTGACGATCCAGCTGAGGCCCGACGTGGGATGGGCGCCATCCGAGCCAACCGGGGCAAGGAAACCTCTCGAACCTGCTAGGGCGTGGAAGCCCGACGAGCAGGCTATGCACCCCCGGTTCCATCGGTGGTGACCCAGAGCCGATGCCACTATACCAACCAGAACGCCAGTACTCCCCGATGCTTCGTGTGATGGCTTCTGCATTCTGTCACAATGATGACGCTGGAGAGACGAAGCAGGTACGGGGAGTAACATTTAATAAATAACGGACAAGGAACGAGACATAAACAGCATTAGCAAACAGAAAACAATCAATGCAGAAGCGGGGAACAGAGCTGGGGAACTGACACATATAGGGGAGAAAATGAACAGGTAATAAGAGAGTCCAGGTGAGTCCAATAACGCTGATGCGCGTGACAAGGAAAGGCAGGTGTACGTGATGGATGGCAGGAGTGAGTGATGCAAGGCATTCTGGCGCCCTCAAGCGCCAGGGGAGGGGAAGAGCGGGAGCAGACGTGACAAGACCACTATGATACTAAAACAAGGGAACCTTGCAAGCTTTACTTTGGAACCAAATAAGATGGATTCTGTTTTTCCACAGTGCAGAGAAAGTTTGTTATCTGAAAGAAATGTACTGCTATTGGATAACTCTGCACTAAGGATCTCTAACACTAAGGCTTTGTTCTTATGGGGCACCAGTAGAGCAGAGTCATCTGCATACAAAAGCGATTACACATTTTTGAACAGGCTTCAAGAAAGAGAAAGCGAACTTGTATTGGTCACGAGGGTCGACTTTCACATCTATGGTGGAGAAGTATTTTGCATTTGCCACCTTTGGCAATTCTTGGTCGAGCTGTGTCATTGGCCAACGTGACAACGACACAGCTTGTTGAGTTGCCTATAGTCAATAATGGTAAGACACCATTTTCCCGTTGGTTTCAAAACAGGCCACACGGGCGTGCTGTACATACTGTGCTGTACATACTACATATTTATTTTAAGGGGTGGGTCAGCTTAACCTCTAACACCTCCCAAACCCGGATCCGGGAGCACCCCCATCAGTAGAAAAGCTACTAGCATAGCCTAGCATAGCGTCACAAGTAAATACTAGCATCTAAATATCATTAAATCACAAGTCCAAGACACCAGATGAAAGATACACATCTTGTGAATCCAGACATAATTTCTGATTTTTTAAATGTTTTACAGGGAAGACACAATATGTAAATCTATTAGCTAACCACGTTAGCAAAAGACACCACTTTTTTTACTCCACCAGTTTTTTACTCCATCAATAGCTATCACAAATTCGACCAAATAAAGATATAAATAGCCACTAACCAAGAAACAACTTCATCAGATGACAGTCTGATAACATATTTATTGTATAGCATATGTTTTGTTAGAAAAATGTGCATATTTCAGGTATAAATCATAGTTTACCATTGCAGCCACCATCACAAATCTCACCAAAGCGACTAGAATAACTACAGAGAGCAACGTGTATTACCTAATTACTCATCATAAAACATTTCTTAAAAATACACAGCGTACAGCAATTGAAAGACACAGATCTTGTGAATCCAGACAATATTTCAGATTTTCTAAGTGTTTTACAGCGAAAACACAATATAGCGTTATATTAGCTTACCACATGTGCAAACATCACCCCAGCATTGATTCAAGGCAAAAAGAGCGATAACGTATAAACCACCAAAATATATTAATTTTTTCACTAACCTTCTCAGAATTCTTCAGATGACAGTCCTGTAACATCATATTACACAATGCATATAGAGTTTGTTCGAAAATGTGCATATTTAGCGGCACAAATCGTGCTTATACAATGAGAATAGTGTCCAAATACTCAAGCAATCTGTCCGGCGCCATCTTGGAAAGGCACCTATTCTTATCGAAAACTATTCATAAACTTGACTAAAAAAATACAGGTTGGACAGCAATTGAAAGACAAATTAGTTCTTAATGCAATCGCTGAATTACATTTTTAAAATTAACGTTACTGCGCAATACAGGGTGCGATAAAGCAAGGCTACACTGCAAGTAATGGCGTCTTATGCATTTGACTTTTTTCAACAGAACAATGAATTATCAGCATAAATAGTTCTTACTTTTTGATGACCTCCCATCAGAATCTTGGGATAGGTGTCCTTTGTCCAAAAGAATCGTTGCTGGGTTGGAGAAAGTCATCTTCCACGTTGCAATTAGCAGTAAACAATGGCATGCGAGAGAGAGATACCCAACTTCCTACAACGCCAGAAATTGAAATACCCTAAAATCGCAATATACTGACATAAACTGATATAAATCGGTTTAAAATAACAAGATTATGATGTCTTTAAAGCCTATATCGAATAAAAACAGAGCCGGATATATCTAGGAGCTAAAACGGGAGCTTCTAAAACGACATGCCAAGGTCCTCACTGCGTCAGCGCGAAGAATCAAAAGAGGGGACCCTTTGATTCCAATCAATTTATAGACTTTCGGATCTGCCTAGAGACTCCATTTCAAGGCCCTCTATTCGCTGACACCCAGGGGAAGGCGTATGCAGTGCATCTCAACCAATAGAAGACAGGCAGAGTTATACACAGGTCTGAGAACAGGTTGGAAAAATCTGCATTCTCAACTCCACATAGGGAAATTGCTCTAAGTCCAGTTCTGTTTCACGCACAGACATAATTCAAACGGTTTTAGAAACTAGAGAGTGTTTTCTATCCAATAGTAATAATAATATGCATATTGTACGAGCAAGAATTGAGTACGAGGCAGTTTAATTTGGGAACATCAAGAAAGAAATTGTGCTAACAGCTCCCCCTATTGACAAGATTAATATTGCGGAAAGAATGTTGCTTCCATCAATGTAATTGTCTGCATCATTTCCAATCCCCCATATATTTTTGGGGTAAATATATACGTATATCCATATACATACACGCATGCATACATATACACATACAGTATATACAGTGGGGAGAACAAGTATTTGATACACTGCCGATTTTGCAGGTTTTCCTACTTACAAAGCATGTAGAGGTCTGTAATTTTTATCATAGGTACACTTCAACTGTGAGAGACGGAATCTAAAACAAAAATCCAGAAAATCACATTGTATGATTTTTAAGTAATTAATTTGCATTTTATTGCATGACATAAGTATTTGATCACCTACCAACCAGTAAGAATTCCGGCTCTGACAGACTTGTTACTTTTTCTTTAATAAACCCTCCTGTTCTCCACTCATTACCTGTATTAACTGCACCTGTTTGAACTCATTACCTGTATAAAAGACACCTGTCCACACACTCAATCAAACAGACTCCAACCTCTCCACAATGAGCTGGGAAGATTGTTTCCCCCATATATTTAACATTCTATTGGTTGCAAGAATTTTGTATAATAATTTAAATTGAAAAAGTTTTGAATCCGGCGTTGTTTTGCATATATCAATTCATAAACCATGTGCCATGGAATGGGTACATCGAAAATCTCTTCCCAATTATTTTGCAATTTATTTGGCACAGCTGTCAGTTTTTTGGTCCTTAAATGAAATTGGTATGTTTTTATTTATCACACTTTTCTTTAACCATTTATGTTCTTTAATACAGGGCATACAAGTTCCTTACTTTTTTCTCTTTCTACTTGCCTCTTCCATTTTTGTGGTAATGCTGCAATTAATTGGTTGCAATTTTGTGTAGAGCAGACATTTCCAGCTGCATGTGTGATATGATCTCACTGATCTCAGCACCAGTCCTATTTATGATATCATTCACTAAAATTATACCTTTTTTAAAAATTTCTTCGAAAAATATGTTTTTTTATCAATTAGTATATTTGAGTTTAACCACAATATTTGTTGTATTATTTGTTCTGTCTTTTCAGGTGGATTAAACTGAAATTGCAACCAACTTTCTAAGGCTTGTTTAAAAAATAACGATATTTTGGAGATTATTTCCTTTTCAAACAACCGAAAGAGAGCAGGTGTAATCTGAATAATAATCTTTAGTGATAGGTCTAATGCTTTAATATTTAATAATTTCTGCCCTCCGAATTCATATTCGTTATATAAATAGGCCCTTTCAATTTTGTCTGGCTTGCCGTTCCAAATAAAATTGAATATTTTTCTTCATATAATTTAAAAGCAGGTCACTAGGCATAGGCAAAACCATAAGCAAATAGGTAAACTGTGATATGACTAAAGAGTTAATAAGGATGATTTTTCCACAAATAGACAGGTATTTTCCTTTCCATGGTAGCAAGATCGTATCTATTTTTGCTAACTTTCTATAAAAATCTATTGGAGTGAGATCATTTCTTTCTTTTGGGATTTGTATACCGAGTATGTCCACATCTCTGTCAGACCATTTAATTGGTAAACTACATGGTAATGTAAAATGTGCATTTTTTAGTGACCCAATACGTAATATAGTACACTTGGTTTTAATCCAGAGATGATAGCAAAAGTATCTAGATCCTCTATGAGGCCAAGGAGAGATTCTAATTGTGGTTTTAAAAGAAAACATGAATCATCAGCGTACAATGACACCTTCGTTTTTAAGCCACGGATTTCTAATCCCTTAATATTATTGTTTGGTCTAATTTTAACAGCTAACATTTCGATGGCAATAATAAATAGATATGCTGATAGTGGACAACCTTGTTTTACTCCTCTAGATAGTTTAAAACTTTCTAAGATGTGGCCGTTATTTACTATTTTACACCTAGTGTTACTATACATAACTTTAACCCATTTTATAAGAGATTCCCCAAAATTGAAATATTCTAGGCATTTATATATAAACTCCAGTCGTACTTTATCAAAATCCTTTTCAAAATCAGCTATGAAAACCAGGCCTGGTGTCCCCGATGTTTCATAGTATTCTATTGTTTCCAGTACTTGTCTTATATTATCTCCAATGTATCGACCATGTAAAAAAACCTGTCTGATTAGGATGAATAATATCAGCATTTTGCTAGGATTTTTGCATTAGGACACTGAAGTGTAAGAGGTCTCCAATTTTTGCCGAGTGATAGCGCACACACCCCTAAAGCAGTGAGTGTTGTCTGGGGAGTCGTTCCCAGTGGGAATCTGAACGTTTTCGGGAAAAGGGGTGGCAGTTAGCCGCTTTTGAAATGTTGTTGAACATTTCCAAACTGTTTGCAGATTTTTCTGACCAGGTTGCCAGTATGGTATCCTTAACTACTGTGCCATTTAGGCACATGCCGCATATCAGTGGAGGGCGGTATGTGTCGGCTGGAGATTCACCCATGCCACACGGGAAAACCTCATGTTCGGTCAACTTTAGAATTGAACTTGTCACACTGTCATCTGCCACCAAGTTCACCAGGGGTTTCTCTGTTGATGTCGCCGTTCCTTCGTCATTGCGTAATGTTTTGCAGGTAGCCTTCGATGAAGGCGGTGGTGTCAGTGGGGGAGGTATGGTTATTTGTGACCATTATTGTTGTCACACCCTGATCTGTTTCACCTGTCTTTGTGCTTGTCTCACCTGTCTTTATGCTTGCCCATCTTCCTCATTATCCCCAGTGTATTTATACCTGTGTTCTGTTTGTCTGTTACCAGTTCGTCTTATCTTGTCACATCTTGTCTTGTCACATCTTACCAGCGTGTTTCCCGTCTCCCTGGTTTCTCTAGTTCTGTTTCCTAGGTTCCCCGGGGCCTGCCCTGACCCCGAGCCTGCCTGCCGTTCTATAACTTATTGACTCTGCCCCGGATTACGGACCTCTGCCTGCCTTTGACCTGTCTTTTGCATGCCCCCTGTTTGGGTTGATAAACATCTGTGACTAGCTGTCTGCATCTGGGTCTTATCCTGAGTTCTGATACTTGGTTGTTTTTCCAATCCATTAGTGGTACCAAAAGGTCTATTAAATATATACCAATCAGCATCTGCTGGGTGTCAATGCTATTCACGTACACAGGGTGGATAAATGACATACTCTGGAAGTTAGGAGGAGATGCCTGGTGAGAGGCAAGGTAGCCTGAGTGAAACCTCAGAGTTTAGTGTCGCATTGTTCCATTTTTAACCAACGTTTTGCTGGGTCCACTGCCCTTTTGAGAAAGTTTGAGATATGAGGGAAATTGTTGAGCCTGAATCGATCAGCGCATCACAGGTTAAGCAGTCCTCTAAGACTGTTTCGTGGTATGGCCTGTTTGAATCGTTTTTTCTCGTCATATCACCAACAAAGTGAAGTTGGTGTCCGCAACGGTGTGGTGTGTTTTCTGTGTTAATTATCAGGACAGAGTGGCATACTTTGTGACCAGGTAGGTCCTCTATCTGAATTTGGGGAGTATGGACGATGTCACAGGGTCCCCAGAATATCAATTGCCTGGAACTCATGACCGTGTACTTAGCGCTCAGGCGCCTCCTCTTGCATTTGTCGGGCCGGCAGGTGCTTGTCAGATCCGACAACATGACGACGGTGACATACATCAACAGAAAGGATGGGACTCGGTCACTCCACCTCCTACTGTGGAGCCATACACATTCACTCTCAATTTGGGTGGTGCATGTTCACGGTTGGCTCAACTCTGGTGCAGAGATGCTATCTTCCACAGGATTGGAGACTACACCCCTGGGTGGCTTCCCAGTTCAGAATGGCCGACATAGATCTTTACCCATTGCACGAAAACACACACTGTCGTCTATTTTTCTCAATGAGTGTCCCGATTGCCCCGTTGGGAAGGGAATCTTTGGTGCAACAGTGTCCTCTGACCCTCTTTTGCGCGTTTGCGCCAGTCGCTCTGACTCATTATCATTAATTATTGTGGCTCCGTTGGCTCAAGTAGCCTTGGTTAGTGGAGATCATTCGCCTTTTAGGTAGGCCCCTGGCAACTCCCATTGCACAGCGATCTGTTGACCAAGGTGCACGGACAGGTTTGGCACGAGAGGCCAGAGATTTGGTTCCTATTGGCCTGGCCCCTGTGAGGGCCAATCTGCTGGCTAGGGGTTTACTTCTGAATGTTATTTCAACCATTCAGTCTGGAAGGGTGCCCTCCTTGAGAGGGCTGTATGCGTATAAGTGGAAACCGTTTGAGCTTTGGTGCCAAGATAAAGGACTTGTTCCTTTTCAGTGCTCTGTGAATGACATCCTTATGTTTTTACAGGAGATTTTATAGCAGGAAAAAGCATTCTCCACGTTAAAAGTACACATGGCTGCTAGCTCAGCATGTCATGTGGGGATTAATGGAGCCTCACTGGGGGCTCACCCTCTGGTGGTGCGGTTCCTGAAAGGTTTACATTGTCTCAGACCCGTATCTAAACCTATTGTGCCCACATGGGACTTGGCACTGGTTTTGGAGGCTCTGTGTGCAGCTTTGGCCTCGGCTAAACATGTTGTGGACCTTCAAGTGTTATCTGTACACCCTTCCTGTATTCAGTTTTCCCCGGGCAACTCTGAGGTGACATTGCGTCCAAATGCGGCCTTCACCCCGAAAGTCATGGCTATGTCCTACAGGTCCTTAGCTTTTTCCTTTTTCACCTCATCCATTTGCTTCTGGAGAGCAACAGAGGTTAAATACCTTGTGTCCGGTGCAAGCTTTACGCACATACATTGAATGGACCCTTGATATCCGGTTATGTGAACAGCTTTTTGTCTGTTTTGCTAATCCAGCTCATGGCAGGGCGCTCTCTAAGCAGCGTCTCTCCAACTGGATTGTAGAGGTTATCTCCCTGGCATTTAGCAGCAAGGGGCAGGGGTTACCTAGCGTCCGCTCCACCACGGGTCTGGCGGTGTCTTGTTTAAAGGGTTGACTATAGGAGATATTTGTGCTGCGGCGAGTTGGGCATCACCACACACTTTTGTGATGGTTTATTACTTGGATGTCACTGCTCCCAGTATAGCACACTGAGTGCTTACGGCTGGTAAAAGGGATAGTCATTAGGCAGCGCGCCGTGATCACAATACCCAGACTGCCTCATCTGGTTATTGTGTAAATAGTGTTTTTGTTTTGCTGGTCTTATTATTAAATGCTTTGTGTCACATGTTGTGTCTGTGCCGGTTCTGTTCTTTTTGGGACTTTTTTAGTTTGATACAATTTAGGCTATTGAAGGTTTTTGGTCTCTCTTAAAATAGGGGGCGCTGTTTTCACTTTGGGAAAAAATCGTGCCCAAATTAAACGGCCTCGTACTCTGTTCTAGATCATACGATATGCATATTATTATTACTATTGGATAGAAAACTCTCTGAAGTTTCTAAAACTGTTTGAATTATATTTGTGAGTAAAACAGAACTCATTTGGCAGCAAACTTCCAAACAGGAAGTGAAAATTCTGAAAATGGGACTGTGTCAGGGCTTGCCTATTCAATTTCCTTATATTTATGGATCTGTATGCACTTCATACGCCTTCCACTAGATGTCAACAGGCAGTAGAATGTTGAATGGGATGTCTAGCTTGATGTGAGACCGAATGAGAGCTTTTGGAGTGACAGGTCCGCCCTATTGGCAGTATTTAGCCGCGCACCAGGGAACCCCACATTGTCTGTCTTCTGAAATGCGTTAGGTATACACGACGAAATGCTCCGTCTTGGAATTTATTGGATACATATGAGAAAAACATCATAAAGATGGATTTTCAACCGAGTTTGACCAGTTTATTCGACGTTTATTGTGACTTTTGGAATTTTTCGTTCCATGCGCCAAGAGTTGATGGACATGTGCGCGCCACAATGCTAGCCAAAGTTGCTAATTCGACAGAAGAAATTGACATTCTAAAACAAAACAATGATATATTGTGGAAATAGGACTCCTTGCACTACATTCTGATGGAAGATCATCAAAGGTAAGAGAATATTTATGATGTTATTTCGTATTTTTGTGGAATATGTTGGCTCCAACATGGCGGAGAATTGCTGGGCGCTGTCTCAGAATATTGCATGCTGTACTTTGTACTAAAGTTATTTTTTTAAATCTAACACAGCGGTTGCATTAAGAACCAGTCTATCTTTCATTTGCTGTACAACATGTATTTTTTAGTAAATTTATGATGAGTTTTTTGGTTAGATTACGTGACTGACCAAAATTTCTCCGGACAATTTGGTGCATTATGGCGCCGTATTCACAATGTAAAACCAGGATTTGTAGCTATAAATATGCACATTTTCGAACAAAACATAAATGTATTGTATAACATGATGAAGTTGTTCAAAGGTTAGTGATTAATTTTATCTCTATATGTGGGTTTTGTGAAAGCTACCATTGCGGTGGAAAAATGGCGTTGTGTTTTTGGATATTGTGGTGAGCTAACATAAATATATGTTGTGTTTTCGCTGTAAAGCACTTAAAAAATCGGAAATATTGGCTGGATTCACAAGATGTTTATCTTTCATTTGCTGTACAACATGTATTTTTCATAAATGTTTTATGATGAGTATTTATGTATTTCACGTTGCTCTCTGTAATTATTCTGGCTGTTTTGGTGCTATTTGTGACGGTGGCTGCAATGTAAAACTACGATTTATACCTATAAATATGCACATTTTCGAACAAAACATAAATGTATTGTATAACATGATGTTATAAGACTGTCATCTGAGGAAGTTGTTCAAAGGTTAGTGATTCATTTTATCTCTATTTGTGGGTTTTGTGAAAGCTATGTTTGCGGTGAAAACATGGCATTGTGTGTTTGGCTATTGTGGTGAGCTAACATAAATACATATTGTGTTTTCGCTGTAAAACATTTAAAAAATCGGAAATGTTGGCTGGATTCACAAGATGTTTATCTTTCATTTGCTGTATTGGACTTGTGATTTCATGAAATTATATTATATTATATCCCTGTGGCGCTAGGCTAGGCTCTGCTAGTCAGCTTTTTTGATGAGGATGATCCCGGATCCGGGATGGGGGGTCCGTAGAGGTTTTAAGGCCTACGTTTGATAGTCACGGCTTGCCACTGCGTTTTAGCACATTCTTCGGACGTTGGGTCATGGTCCCCTGGATGTTTTGTCTAGTTCCATTTTTGTCCCAGGATTTTCCAGAGGACAGTTTTAGGACAATCCTCGGACGTTGTTTCATGGTCCCTTGGAGGTTTTTGTGTAGTTCCTGGTTTGTCATGGGGATGTCACCTGATAGTCGCAAAGAAACGTTTTCTACCCAGGGCACGCGTACCCTAGTAGCATTACACATCAACCCTTGTTACTGTTGCCAAGCTCATCAAGTCCCTGATTAGTGAACCACTGGTCCATTCACAGCTCTTTGTTTTTTGGCAATGTTAGGGACACCCACACACATTGCTTTTACCATAAAAAAAATTCAACATACAGTACATATTTGACATGCTTTGACATACATGATTACATTGTGCATGTTCAGTTATACAGTAATATTCAAATGTCCTAGTAGGTGGTGAGCCCAAGTAGGAAGTCCACTGTGTGCAGCTCACCCTGCACTAACATAAATAACATTAGCATGTCTACCTCTGCCAAGCTTCCCAGTAAAGAAATAAAACCAATCAAGCATCCCAGAAAAGTGCTAGAAAAAGCCCACATTAATATATGTAGTTTAAAAAACAAGGTTCATGAAATCAATCATTTGCTAGTAACAGGCATTCATATTCTGACAATCTCTGAAACTCACTTAGATAATATCTTTGATGATACAGTGGTGTCACACCCTGATCTGTTTCACCTGTTTTGTGCTTGTCTCCACCCCCCTCCAGGTGTCGCCCATCTTCCCCATTATCCCCTGTGCATTTATGCTTGTGTTTTGTGTTTGTTTGTTTCTCTGTTGCCAGTTTGTTTTGTCTCGTCAAGCATAACAGCGTTGTTTCCCGTACTCCTGTTTCTGGTTAGTTCTTGTTTTTTAGTTCTCCCAGTTTTTGATCATTCTGCCTGCCCTGGCCCTGAGCCTGCCTGCCGTTCTGTACCTTTTCGCACTGCCCTGGATTACTGACCCCTGCCTGCCCTGACCCTGAGCCTGCCTGCCGTTCTGTACCTTACTGCCCTGGATTACTGACCTCTACCTGCCCTTGACCTGTCATTTGCCTGCCCCCTGTTTTGTAAATAAACATTTGTTATTTCGAACTGTCTTCATCTGGGTCTCATCCTGAGGTCTGATACATTGGTGGCAATACATGGTTTTAAGATCTACAGAAAATACAGGAATGTCGAAGGTGGAGGTTTGTCCGTTTATATTCAGAACCATATTCATGTAAAGCTTAGAGAGGATCTCATGTTAAATAGTGTTGAAGTAATGTGGCTACAGTTTCATCTGCCTCACCTAAAGCCCATTCTGGTGGGAAGCTGCTATAGACCACCAAGTGCTAACAGTCAGTATCTGGATGACATGTGTGAAATGCTTGATAATGTATGTGATATCAACAGAGAGAGATATTTTCTGGGTGATTTAAATATTGATTGGATTTCATCAGGCTTCCCACTCAAGCGAAAGCTTCAAACTGTAACTAGCGCCTGCAACCTGGTTCAGGTAATCAGTCAACCTACCAGAGTAGTTACAAACAGCACATATTTACTAATACTGGAGAAATTTTCTTTAAAGCAGTATACATATCCATCGGATGTCGTGATTACAATATAGTAGCTATATCATGGAAAACCAGAGTTCCATAGGCTGGGCCTAATATAGTGTATAAGAGGTCATACAATAAGTTGTGTAGTGATTCCTATGTTGTTGATATAAAGAATATGCGTTGGTCCGTGGTGTTTAATGAAGAGCGACCAGACGCTGCACTTGACACATTAATGAAATTACTTATCCCAGTTACTAATAAGATTGCACCCATTAAGAAAATGACTGGGAAAACTGTTAAATCTCTATGGGTTGATGAGTAATTGAGTAATTGTATGGTTGAGAGGGATGAGGCAAAAAGAATGGCAAATAAGTCTGGCTGCACAACTCATTGGCAAACGTAATGCAAATCGAGAAATCGTGACTAAACTGAAAGAACAGAAGCAACTACACTCTGAAACAAAGATAAATGACATAAAGAATGATAGTAAAACGTTTTGGAGCACCTTAAATTAAATTTTGGGCAAAAAGGCAAACTCAGCTCCATCATTTATTGAATCAGATGGCTCATTAATCACAAAATCCACTAATATTGCCAAATACTTTAATAATTTTTTCATTGTCAAGATTAGCAAATTTAGGCATAACATGCCAGCAACAAACACTGACACTACTCATCCAAGTATATCTGACCAAATTATGAAAGACAAACATTGTCATTTAAAATTTTGTAAAGTGAGTGTGGAAGAGGTGAAAAAATGATTGTTGTCTATGAACAATGACAAGCAACCGGGGTCTGACAACTTTGATGAAAAATTACTGAGGATAATAGCGGACAATATTGCCACTCCTATTGGACTAACTGGATTAAGCATGTTACCATTCACTGAGTGCATGGTAGGTTGGGTTTTTGGGACAGACTGAGTCTAGGTATCTTCAATTTAAGCCTACTAGAAAGTGTGTGCCCTCAGGCCTGGAGTGAAGCAAAAGTAAATCCGCTACCTAAGAATAGTAGTAAAGCCCCCTTTACTGGCTCAAATAGCCGACCAATCAGCCTGTTACCAACCCTTGGTAGAGTTTTGGAAAATAATGTGTTTGACCAGATACAATGCTATTTTACAGTAAACAAATAGACAACAGACTTTCAACACGCTTATAGGGAAGGACATTCAACATTTTGTTATTTTTGTAATTTGTAAGTGTTCACTGTTTATTCGTTTTATTAAACATGTTGAGCACAAGCTACGCTGCGTCTTGGTCCGATCCCTGCTACACCTACTCTTCAGACGAAGAGGAGGAAAGCTGCCGTTACAGAACCACCCACCAATCTTGGACCAAGCAGCGTAGCAACGGGCAGCAGCAGCAGCGGCCCATTACACAGGACTCCTGGACATGGGAGGAAATTCTGGAGGGAAAAGGACACTGGGCTCACATTGGAGAATATCGCCGCTCTCGTGAAGAGATGGAGGCAGCTGAAGCCCAGGAGCGGTGGTATGAGGAGGCAGCACGGAAGCGTGGCTGGAAGCCCGAGAAGAAACCCCAAAAATTTCTTGGGGGGGCTAAAGAGGAGTGTGGCGAAGTCAGGTAGGAAACCTGCGCCCACTTCCTGTGCTTACCGTGGAGAGCGGGAGTACGGGCAGACACCGTGTTATGCGGTAAAGCGCACGCACTATACACACACGTACACATCTATTCTGTGTTGTAGATATGTGATAGTAGAGTAGGGGCCTGAGGGCATACACTTAATGTATTGTTAAATCTTTTGTGAATGTATTGTAAAGTTTTAAAAATTGTATAACAACCTTAATTTTGCTGGACCCCAGGAAGAGTAGATGCTGCCTAGGAAAAATCCTCGAGGAGACCAAGACATAACATCCTGACAACTTTAGACAACCATAGCATAACGGATTCCTACCGCAAACCGCAAATTTTCATCTGGATCTTCGCAACTAGCTAACCGCAATCCCGGATGACTACTCCTGGCTAGCGTTTCCATCCCGGAGCAAGCACCAATTATCCTGAAGCTAGTGGGGCCAGGGCTCCTGTGCTACCACCGAAGCCCACTCCTGGGCTACAATATCCGGACCCCTTCTACTGCCAGTACGAGGCACGGAACCACGCCAATCCTCTACGACTGGAAAACCAACATAATCTGCCCGAGGATTCCAACACGCCCCTCAGGCGCGATGTCCGCTAAAGGCCCATTCTGCTAACCGCTGCCTACTAGCTACCTAGAGCTACTTGGAACCCTACTATTTCCACGACTGGTCTATCGACGTCACTGCACGAAGAGGCAAAAACAGACTTACCCCCATCACGACGTCCCCCAAAGGCTAACTTGCTAGCCCCGGTATGTTAACTGCTAGCTTGCCTGCCCCGCTCTGCTAACTGCTAGCTTGCCTGCCCCGGTCTGCTAACTGCTAGCTTGTTAGCATCGGCCTGCTAACTGTCTGAATCGCCGTGTCCCCAGTCAGCCCAACCACTCACTGGACCCATATGTTCACTTGGCTACGCATGCCTCTCTCTAATATCAATATGCCTCGTCCATTACTGTCCTGGTTAGTGATTATTGTCTTATTTCACTGTAGAGCCTCTAGCCCTGCTCAATATCCCTTAACCAACCATGTTGTTCCACCTCCTACATATGCGATGACATCACCTGGTTTAAACGTCTCTAGAGACTATATCTCTCTCATCATTACTCAATGCTTAGGTTTACCTCCAATGTACTCACATCCTACCTTACCTTTGTCTGTACACTATGCCTTGAATCTATGCTATCGTGCACAGAAACCTGATCCTTTTACTCTCTGTTCCGAACGTGCTAGACGGCCAGTTTGTATAGCCTTTAGCCGTACCCTTATCCTACTTCTCCTCTGTTCCTCTGGTGATGTGAAGGTTAATCCAGGTCCTGCAGTGCCTAGCTCCACTCCCACTCCCCAGGTGCTCTCATTTGTTGACTTCTGTAATTGTAAAAGCCTTGGTTTCATGCATGTTAACATTAGAAGCCTACTCCCTAAGTTTGTTTTACTCACTGCTTTAGCACACTCTGCCAACCCGGATGTCTTAGCCGTGTCTGAATCCTGGCTTAGGAAAACCACCAAAAACCCTGAAATCTCCATCGCTAACTATATAATTTTCCGCCAAGATAGAACTGCCAAAGGGGGCGGTGTTGCAATCTACTGCAAAGATAGCCTGCAGAGTTCTGTATTACTATGCAAGTCTGTAACCAAAGAATTCGAGCTTCTAATTCTAAAAATTCACCTTTCCAGAAACAAATCTCTCACTGTTGCCGCTTGCTATAGACCTCCCTCAGCCCCAGCTGTGCCCTCGATACCATATGTGAATTGATTTCCCCCCATCTATCTTCTGAGCTCGAGCTACTAGGTGACCTAAACTGGGACATGCTTAACACCCCGGCCATCCTACAATCTAAGCTTGATGCCCTCAATCTCACACAAATTATCAATGAACCTACCAGGTACAACCCCAAATCCGTAAACACGGGCACCCTTATAGACATCATCCTAACTAGCTCGCCCTCCAAATACACCTCTGCTGTTTTCAATCAAGATCTCAGCGATCACTTTCTCATTGCCTGCATCCGTAATGGGTCTGTGACCAAACGACCACCCCTCATCACTGTCAAACGCTCCCTAAAACACTTCTGCGAGCAGGCCTTTCTAATCGACCTGGCCGGGGTATCCTGGAATGACATTGACCTCATCCCGTCAGTAGATGATGCCTGGCTATTCTTTAAAAGTGCCTTCCTCACCATCTTAAATAAGCATGCCCCACTCAAAAAATGTTGAACTAGGAATAGATATAGTCCTTGGTTGACTCCAGACCTGTCTGCCCTTGACCAGCACAAAAACATCCTGTGGCGTTCTGCATTAGCATTGAATAGCCCCCGTGATATGCAACTTTTCAGGGAAGTTAGGAACAAATATACATAGGCAGTTAGAAAAGGTAAGGCTAGCTTTTTCAAACAGAAATTTTTGCATCCTGTAGTACTAACTCAAAAAAGTTCTGGGACACTGTAAAGTCCATGGAGAATAAGAGCACCTCCTCCCAGCTACCCACTGCTCTGAGGCTAGGAAACACTGTTACCACCGATAAATCCACTATAATTGAGAATTTCAATAAGCATTTCTCTACAGCTAGCCATGCTTTCCACCTGGCCACCCCTACCCCGGTCAACTGCCCGGCACCCTCCACAGCAACCCACCAAAGCCCCCACCATTTCTCCTTCACCCAAATACAGATAGCTGATGTTCTGAAAGAGCTGCAAAATCTGGACCCATACAAATCAGCCGGGCTAGACAATCTGAACCCTCTCTTTCTAAAATAATCTGCCGAAATTGTTGCAACCCCTAGCCTGTTCAACCTCTCTTTCGTATTGTCTGAGATTCCCAAAGATTGGAAAGCTGCCGCGGTCATCCCCCTCTGCTACAGACCTATATCTATCCTACCCTGTCTTTCTAAGGTCTTCGAAAGCCAAGTTAACAAACAGATTACCGACCATTTCGAATCCCAACGTACCTTCTCCGCTATGCAATCTGGTTTCAGAGCTGGTCATGGGTGCACCTCAGCCACGCTCAAGGTCCTAAACAACATCATAACCGCCATCGACAAGAGACATTACTGTGCAGCCGTATTCATCGACCTGGCCAAGGCTTTCGACTCTGTCAATCACCACATTCTTATTGGCAGACTTGACAGCCTTGGTTTCTCAAATGATTGCCTCGCCTGGTTCACCAACTACTTCTCTGATAGAGTTCAGTGTGGCAAATCGGAGGGCCTGTTGTCCGGGCCTCTGACAGTCTCTATGGGTGTGCCACAGGGTTCAATTCTCGGGCCGACTCTCTTCTCTGTATACATCAATAATGTTGCTCTTGCTGCTGGTAATTCTCTGATCCACCTCTACGCAGACGACACCATTCTGTATACTTCTGGCCCCTCTTAGGACACTGTGTTAACTAACCTCCAGACGAGCTTCAATGCCATACAACTCTCCTTCCGTGGCCTCCAACTGCTCTTAAACGCAAGTAAAACTAAATGCATGCTATTCAATCGATCACTGCCCGCACCTGCTCGCCCGTCCAGCATCACTACTCTGGACGGCTCTGACTTAGAATACGTGGACAACTACAAATACCTGGGTGTCTGGTTAGACTGTAAACTCTCCTTCCAGACTCACATTAAGCATCTCCAATCCAAAATTAAATCTAGAATTGGCTTCCTATATCGCAACAAAGCATACTTCACTCATGCTGCCAAACATACCCTCATAAAACTGACCATCCTACCGATCCTCGACTTCGGTGATGTCATCTATAAATTAGCCTCCAACACTCTACTCAACAAACTGGATGCAGTCTATCACAGTGCCATCCGTTTTGTCACCAAAGCCCCATACACTACCCACCATTGCGACCTGTACGCTCTCGTTGGTTGGCCCTCGCTTCATACTCGTCGCCAAACCCACTGGCTACAGGTTATCTACAAGTCTCTGCTAGGTAAAGCCCCGCCTTATCTCAGCTCATTGGTCACCATAGCAGCACGCACTCGTAGCACGCGCTCCAGCAGGTATATCTCACTGGTCACCCCCAAAGCCAATTCCTGACTGGAACGAACTACAAAAATCTCTGAAGCTGGAGACTCATATCTCCTTCACTAGCTTGAAGCACCAGCTGTCAGAGCAGATCACTGCACCTGTACATAACCCATCTGTAAACAGCCCATCTATCTACCTACCTCATCCCCATACTGTTTGAATGTTAAATGACGAGACAGAGACATTGATGCGAGTAACCAGCCTTGTTCCGTACATCACATACATCCGGGTATCTCAAGCACCCCGGTATAAACACATGAGTTGCAGTAATGAACATTTACCAACAGATGGCATCACTGTGCCATCTTACACCCATAACATCTTCCCTTGAATAAAATAGGACAGGAGGTGTCAATTCACTAACAAAACAAACCTAGTAATAATTTCCAACATGAACAGTTTAGTATTTATTTTATTTTTTTACATTTTTCAACAACTTAACACATTTTGATAGTCTCTTTACTTTTTTATCTCTGTCTGTCAACAATTCCTGATGGGAAACCTACAGAT
Organism: Salvelinus namaycush; assembly: GCF_016432855.1. Lineage (NCBI taxonomy): Eukaryota > Metazoa > Chordata > Actinopteri > Salmoniformes > Salmonidae > Salvelinus > Salvelinus namaycush. The sequence continues at coordinate 28,364,946 of NC_052329.1, forward strand.
TAAGTATTTTTGGTGGGTGGGACAGACGCCCGTAGCGTGAAAAGACAGGGGGCTTGTCTGCGAGGACTGCGGGTTCCCGCACAGGCGTGTCACCTGACTGTCTAAGGGGAGTATTGATGGGCGAGGAAGCAGCCGACCTGTGATCACCTGGCTCTTCGCCCAGTGCCTCAGGCCCCATGTGACTTGACCTGTGATCACCTGGCTCTTCGCCCAGTGCCTCAGGCCCCATGTGACTTGCTGGGGTTCCGTCTTTTGTCATGCGACCCCTTTGACCATCAGGGTTCTGTGTAGGTGCTGGCTCATCAATCCGAAGGTCAACCCTGTTGCGACGGTACAGTGATCCATTCACTTCGACCAAGTAGGAGCGTCGTGCCACTTTCTGTACACAGCATCCGAGTTTCCAGAGGCCCGTCCGGTCCCATGGTAGTGGCTTCATCCGCACCGTTTCACCCACCCTGAGCTCAGGTAAGTCTTTTGCTGATTTGTCGTAGATGAACTTGGAGACCTGTCTTCTGTGACGTAGCTTCACCAGCACGTCTGTCACCACACATGGCTCCAGGAGAGTGCTGGCTACTGGCAGAGCTGCTTTTAAGCGCCATGCCATGAGGCGCTGGGCCGGACTGCTATCCATGCCTTCTGTCGGGGTATTGCGCCACTGCAGGATTGCTTTCCAGGCATCTTTGCCCTCTCGCAGAGCCTTTCTCAAGAGGTTCTTTGCGATTTTTACTGCGGACTCCGCCTTCCCATTAGCTTTTGAGTGTCGTGGTGATGAAGTGACGTGCTCGAATTCCCATCCTGCAGCAAATTTTCGGAACCCAACTCCGGATAATTGGGGCCCTTGTCTGAAATTACCCTATCTGGCAAACTGAGCCTTGCAGCGTTTGATCGTTGTCTCTGCTGAGAGGTCGGGGAGGAGGTCAATCTCCCAAAAGTCTGAGTAATGATCGACTACCAGCAGAAAGTCTTTGCCACTGTGCTGGAAGAGATCTAGACTTACTATCTGCCAGGGGCGCATCGGTAGCTCGTGGGACATCATCGTCTCTCTCTGTTGCTCAATGGCATTTTCATTGCAGATTGTGAATTTAAATCAAATCAAGTGTATTTTATATAGCCCTTCGTACATCAGCTAATAGCTCGAAGTGCTGTACAGAAACCCAGCCTAAAACCCCAAACAACAAGCAATGCAGGTGTAGAAGCACGGTGGCTAGGAAAAACTCCCTAGAAAGGACAAAACCTAGGAAAAAACCTAGAGAGGAACCAGGCTATGAGGGGTGGCCAGTCCTCTTCTGGCTGTGCCGGGTGGAGATTATAACAGAACATGGCCAAGATGTTCAAATGTTCAAAAATAATCAGGAGTAAATGTCAGTTGGCTTTTCATAGCCGATCATTAAGAGTATCTCTACCGCTCCTGCGGTCTCTAGAGAGTTGAAAAGAGCAGGTCTGGGACAGGTAGCACGTCCGGTGGACAGGTCAGGGTTCCATAGCCACAGGCAGAATAGTTTAAACTGAAACAGCAGCAAGGCCAGGTGGACTGGGGACAGCAAGGAGTCATCATGCCCGGTAGTCCTGAAGCATGGTCCTAGGGCTCAGGTCCTCCGAGAGAGAGAAAGAAAGAGAGAAGGAGATAATTAGAGACCATACTTAAATTCACACAGGACACCGGATAAGACAGGAGAAGTACTCCAGATATAACCAACTGACCCCAGCCCCCCGACACATAAACTACTGCAGCATAAATACTGGAGGCTGAGACAGGAGGGGTCAGGAGACAATGTGGCCCCATCCGATGATACCCCCGGACAGGGCCAAACAGGAAGGATATAACCCCACCCACTTTGCCAAAGCACAGCCCCCGCACCACTAGAGGGATATCTTCAACCACCAACTTACAATCCTGAGACAAGGCCGAGTATAGCCCACAAAGATCTCCACCACAGCACAAACCAAGGGGGGGCGCCAACCCAGACAGGAAGATCACGTCAGTAACTCAACCCACTCAAGTGACGCACCCCTCCTAGGGACGGCATGAAAGAGCACCAGTAAGCCAGTGACTCAGCCCCTGTAATAGGGTTAGAGGCAGAGAATCCCAGTGGAGAGAGGGGAACCGGCCAGGCAGAGACAGCAAGGGCGGTTCGTTGCTCCAGAGCCTTTCCGTTCACCTTCACACTCCTGGGCCAGACTACACTCAATCATATGACCTACTGAAGAAATAAGTCTTCAGTAAAGACTTAAAGGTTGAGACCGAGTCTGCGTCTCTCACATGGGTAGGCAGACCATTCTATAAAATGGAGATCTATAGGAGAAAGCCCTGCCTCCAGCTGTTTGCTTAGAAATTCTAGGGACAATTAGGAGGCCTGCGTCTTGTGACCGTAGCGTACGTGTAGGTATGTACGGCAGGACCAACTCGGAAAGATAGGCAGGAGATTCTGGAAAATAGTTGCTACATTTTCACAATGTATAACCGAGGATTTCAGCTCTAAATATGCACATTTTCGAACAAACCATATATGTATTGTGTAATATGATGTTATAGGACTGTCATCTGATGAAGTTTATGAAGGTTAGTGAAATAATTAATATCTTTTGCTGGTTTTGTTGCTATCAATACTGTTGCCTTGAATCAATGCTGTTGTGTGGTAGGCTATTGTAGTAAGCTAATATAATGCTATATTGTGTTTTCGCTGTAAAACACTTAAAAAATCGGAAATATTGGCTGGATTCACAAGATGTTTGTCTTTCATTTGCTGTACATCATGTAATTTTCAGAAATGTTTTATGATGAGTATTTAGGTATTTCACGTTGGTCTCTATAATTACTCTGGCTGCTTCGGTGCTATTTGTGATGGTAGCTGTGATGGTAGCTGCAATGTAAAACTGATTTATACCTCAAATGCACATTTTTCGATCAAAACATTGATTTATTGTATAACATGTTATAAGACTGTCATCTGAGGAAGTTGTTTCTTGGTTAGTTTGGTTGGTTCTTGGTTAGTTTGGTTGGTTTTGTGCAAGCTACCTGTGCTGTGAAAGAAATGTCTATGCTTTTTTGTATTTGGTGGTGAGCTAACATAAATATACGTGGTGTTTTCGCTGTAAAACATTAAAAAAATCGGACATGTTGACTGGATTCACAAGATGTTTATCTTTCATTTGCTGTATTGGACTTGTTAATGTGTGAAAGTTAAATATTTCTCAAAAATATTTTTTGAATTTCGCGCTCTGCCTTTTCAGTGGAATGTGGGAGGAGTTCCGCTAGCGGAACCCCGGGGCTAGACAGGTTAACAGCAAAACCTTGAAATCAGCCCTTGCCTTAACAGGAAGCCAGTGTAGGGAAGCTAGCACTGGAGTAATATGATCAAATTTCTTGGTTCTAGTCAGGATTCTAGCAGCCGTATTTAGAACTAACTGAAGTTTATTTAGTGCTTTATCCGGGTAGCCGGAAAGTAGAGCATTGCAGTAGTCTAACCTAGAAGTAACAAAAGCATGGATTAATTTTTCTGCATCATTTTTGGACAGAAAGTTTCTGATTTTTGCAATGTTACGTAGATGGAATAAAGCTGTCCTTGAAACAGTCTTGATATGTTGTCACGTTCTGACCATAGTTATTGTGTGTTTTGCTTGTTTTAGTGTTGGTCAGGACGTGAGCTGGGTGGGCATTCTATGTTGTGTGTCTAGTTTGTCTGTTTCTGTGTTCGGCCTAATATGGTTCTCAATCAGAGGCAGCTGTCAATCGTTGTCCCTGATTGGGAATCATATATAGGTGGCTTGTTTTGTGTTGGGGATTTGTGGGTGGTTGTTTCCTGTCTCTGTGTTTTCTCTGCACCAGCTAGGACTGTATCAGTTTGCCACATTTTGTTATTTTGTATTTGTAGTGTTCTCTGTTTATCGTTTAATTAAACATGTTGAGCACTGGCTACGCTGCGTGTTGGTCCGATCCCTGTTACACCCTCTCTTCTCGTGAAGAGAGGGAAGGCTGCCGTTACAGAACCACCCACCAATTTCGGACCAAGCAGCGTAGCAACGGGCAGCAATGGCAGCAGCAGCAGCAGCGGGACCAGGAGAAATGGACTTGGGAGGACGTGTTGGACGGAAAGGGTTGCTACACATGGGAGGAGATCCTGCCTGGTAAGGATCGCCTTTCATGGGAACAGGTGGAGGCAGCTAGGTGACCGAAAGCAGCTGAGAATGGGAACCGGTGTTATGAGGGAACACGGCTGGCCAGGAAGCCCGAGAAGAAACCCCAAAAATGTCTTGGAGGGGGGGGGGGGGGCTAAAGGGTAGTGTGGCGAGGTCAGGTAGGAAACCTGCGCCCACTTCCCATGCTTACCGTGGAGAGCGGGAGTACGAGCAGACACCGTGTTATGCGGAAGAGCGCACGGTGTCTCCTGTACGTGTGCTTAGCCCGGTGCAGTACATTCCAGCTCCACGTATCGGCCGGGCTAGAGTGGGCATCGAGCCAGGTGCCATGAAGCCGGCTCAACACATCTGGTCTCCAGTGCGTCTCCTCGGGCCGGTGTACATGGCACCAGCCTTACGTATGGTGTCCCCGGTTCGCCAGCACAGCCCAGTGCGGGCTATTCCACCTCGCCGCACTGGCCTGGCTACGGGGAGCATTAAACCAGGTAAGGTTGGGCAGGCTCGGTGCTTAAGAGCTCCTGTACGCCTTCACGGTCCGGTATATCCGGCGCCACCTTCCCGCCCCAGCCCAGTACCACCAGTGCCTACACCACGCACCAGGCTTCCTGTGCGTCTCCAGAACTCTGTTCCTCCTCCACGCACTCTCCCTATGGTGCGTGTCTCCAGCCCAGTACCTCCAGTTCCGGCACCACGCACCAAGCCTCCTGTGCGTCTCCAGAGCACTGTACGCACTGTTTCTTCTCCCCGCACTCGCCCTGAGGTGCGTGCCCTCAGCCCGGTACCACCAGTGCCGGTACCACACACCAGGCCTATAGTGCGCCTCGTGAGTCCAGTGTGCCCTGTTCCTGCTCCCCACACTAGCCTTGAGGTGCGTGTCTCCAGTCCGGTACCACCAGTTCCGGCACCACGCACCAAGCCTACTGTGCGCCTCAGCAGGTCAGAGTCGGCCGTCTGTCCAGCGCCGTCTGCACTGCCTGCCTGCCCAGCGCCGTCTGAGCTGCCTGCCTGCCCAGCGCCATCTGAGCTGTCCGTCTGCCCAGCGCCGTCTGAGCCGTCCGTCAGTCAGGAGCCGCCAGAGCCGCCAGCCAGTCAGGAGCCGCCAGAGCCGCCCGCCAGTCAGGAGCCGCCAGAGCCGCCCGCCAGTCAGGAGCCGCCAGAGCCGCCCGCCAGTCAGGAGCCGCCAGAGCCGCCCGCCAGTCAGGAGCCGCCAGAGCCGCCCGCCAGTCAGGAGCCGCCAGAGCCGCCCGCCAGTCAGGAGCCGCCAGAGCCGCCCGCCAGTCAGGAGCCGCCAGAGCCGCCCGCCAGTCAGGAGCCGCCCGCCAGTCATGAGCCGCCCTCCAGTCATGAGCTGCCCTCCAGTCATGAGCTGCCCTCCAGTCATGAGCTGCCCTTCAGTCATGAGCTGCCCTTCAGTCATGAGCTGCCCTTCAGCCCGGAGCTGCCCCTCAGTCCGGAGCTGCCATTAGTCCGGAGCTGCCCCTCTGTCCTGAGCTGCCTCTCTGTCCTGAGCTACCTCTCTGTCCTGAGCTACCTATCTGTCCTGAGCTACCTCTCTGTCCTGAGCTACCTCTCTGTCCTGTGCTGTCTCCTCAATCTAGTGGGGACCTTGGTGAAGATTCCTAGGCCAAGGTCGGGGGCGAGGGTCGCCACTCAAAGGACGCTAAGGAGGGGGACAAAGACAATGGTGGAGTGGTGGCCTCGTCCTGCGCCGGAGCCGCCACCGCGGACAGATGCCCACCCAGACCCTCCCCTTGAGTTTTAGGGGGTGCGTTCGGAGTCCGCACCTCAGGAGGGGGGTACTGTCACGTTCTGACCATAGTTATTGTGTGTTTTGCTTGTTTTAGTGTTGGTCAGGACGTGAGCTGGGTGGGCATTCTATGTTGTGTGTCTAGTTTGTCTGTTTCTGTGTTCGGCCTAATATGGTTCTCAATCAGAGGCAGCTGTCAATCGTTGTCCCTGATTGAGAATCATATATAGGTGGCTTGTTTTGTGTTGGGGATTTGTGGGTGGTTGTTTCCTGTCTCTGTGTTTTCTCTGCACCAGCTAGGACTGTATCGGTTTGCCACATTTTGTTATTTTGTATTTGTAGTGTTCTCTGTTTATCGTTTAATTTAACATGTTGAGCACTGGCTACGCTGCGTGTTGGTCCGATCCCTGTTACACCCTCTCTTCTCGTGAAGAGAGGGAAGGCTGCCGTTACATATGTTCATCAAAAGAGAGATCAGGATCCAGAGTAACGCCGAGGTCCTTCACAGTTTTATTTGAGAAGACTTTGTTTCTTGGGACCTAGAACAAGCATCTCTGTTTTGTCCGAGTTTGGCGTGGCGCCATTTCCGTTCCAATTTTCTGGAAGCTTGCTTCAGAGCTCGGGTATTTTCTGTATACCAGGGAGCTAGTTTCTTTTGACAAATGCTTTTAGTTTTTAGGGGTGCAACTGCATCTAGGGTATTGCGCAAGGTTAAATTGAGTTCCTCAGTTAGGTGGTTAACTGATTTTTGTCCTCTGACGTCCTTCGGTAAGCAGAAGGAGTCTGGAAGGGCATCAAGGAATCTTTGTGTTGTCTGAGAATTTATAGCACGACTTTTGATGCTCCTTGGTTGGGGTCTGAGCAGATTATTTGTTGCGATTGCAAACGTAATAAAATGGTGGTCCGATAGTCCAGGATTATGAGGAAAAACATTAAGATCTACAACATTTATTCCATGGGACAAAACTAGGTCCAGAGTATGACTGTGGCAGTGAGTAGGTCCAGAGACATGTTGGACAAAACCCACTGAGTCGATGATGGCTCCAAAAGCCTTTTGGAGTGGGTCTGTGGACTTTTCCATATGAATATTAAAATCACCAAAAATGTGAATATTATCTGCTATGACCACAAGGTCCGATAGGAATTCAGGGAACTCAGTGAGGAACGCTGTATATGGCCCAGGAGGCCTGTACACAGTAGCTATAAAAAGTGATTGAGTAGGCTGCATAGATTTCATGACTTGAAGCTCAAAAAACAAAAACGTCTTTTTTTTTTTTTTTTGTAAATTGAAATTTGCTATCGTAAATGTTAGCAACACCTCCGCCTTTGCGGGATGCACAGGGGATATGGTCACTAGTGTAACCAAGAGGTGAGGCCTCATTTAACACAGTAAATTCATCAGGCTTAAGCCATGTTTCAGTCAGGCCAATCACATCAAGATTATGATCAGTGATTAGTTCATTGACTATAACTGCCTTTGAAGTGAGGGATCTAACATTAAGTAGCCCTATTTTGAGATGTGAGGTATCACGATCTCTTTCAATAATGGCAGGAATGGAGGAGGTCTTTATCCTAGTGAGATTGCTAAGGCGAACACCGAACACATTTACTGACATAGTCTTTGATTTCACTCTGCATTCCTAGCCAATACAGTGTGTCACGTGCTTGTCTGTAACAGGCCTCACCTCCTATTTGACTTGAGTGCACGCGCGCCAACATCTCCTGGCGCAGAGATGACTCTCTGACACTTGAATATTACTCCGTTTTGAACACTGAGCTCCTCTTTGACTGGCCAATATTCTCTGACGGCTAAAGCAGTTTCTTCCTTGCAGTCGGGCCAGCCCATCATAATCACAGACCTCAATGCCTGGAGTTGTCCATCCCTGTCTGTGTGCTGTCTGATTTGTATAAGGCGCTGGTCCGTAACATTGAGGTAGTCAGCCTGGTTGATGTGTTCAACATCCACTTGCTCTGTTTGTAAGCTGCACACTGCGTGTTGTTCATGCATGGAGCGTGTGTACATGCCTGATGCAGTAGCCCTGCTGAGCGTGTCACTCACATACATCACTGGCCCTGGCTTATACACCACCTTGAGGTTGTAGTTTTGTAGGGCCAGTAGCATGCTCTGCAGTTGTTTTGGGGCATTCAGAAGAGGCTTGCTGAATATAGCAATAAGGGGCTTGTGATCTATCTCTGCGGTAATATTGTCGCTCCCGTACAGGTAGTGGTGGAAGCGTTGGCATGCAAACACAATGCTGAGGCACTCCTTCTCTATCTGGGCATAGTTCTGCTCTGTTAGGGTGAGTGCCCTAGAGGCGAATGCCACAGGCTGGCCATCCTGCATGAGGCAACAGCCAAGTCCATACTGGCTTGAGTCACTCTGAATCGTGACAGGTTTTGACACATTGTAGTATCGCAGTTCCCTCACCGCTGCGTCATGTTTTGGGAGCCAATGCCAGATGGCGTCCTTGTCCATGAGCCTCCTTAGTGGCTCACACACTTCAGAGAGCCGCGGTAGGAATTTGGCCAGGTAAGTGACAAATCCGACGAAGCGCTGCACTCCCTTCACGTCAGATGGGTGGGGCATTTCCAAGACAGCCTTCACTTTTTCAGGATCCGCCTTCAATCCGGTGGAGGACAAGATGTGCCCATGAAAGCAGACCTCTGGCACTTTAAACTGAAGCTTTTTTATGCTTAGCCTTAGCTTGACCTGTCTGCATCTGACCATCAGGGCCAGCAGCTTGGCGTCATGGTCACATTCTGCCTCCTCATCACTGTCCCCACAGCCCACTACGAGGATGTCATCTGCTATGTGTTCCACGCCACTGAGTCCCATCAACAGCTCGTGCTGTTTCCGCTGATACACCTCTGGAGCCACAGAGACACCAAACGGAAGCTTCAACCACCTCTTCCTGCCCCAGGGTGTCCAAAAGGTGGTCATGTAGCTGCTGGGCTCGTCGAGCTTGCACTGCAGGAAGGCATCTCTGGCGTCCACGAGCGTGAAGACTCCTGCCTTTGGGAGCTTGTAAAGAACATCCTCCAACGTGGGCATAATGTAATGTGAACGTCGCAGAGCCCGGTTGAGGTGTTTAGGATCAATGCATATCCGTAGCTTGTCTGGTTTCTTGAGGATAACCATATTACTTATCCAGTCTGTAGGCTCAGTGACGGATATCATGTGGCCATCTGCTTCGTATTTGTCAAGCTGAGCCTTCGTAGGTGCTTTCATGGCCACTGGTACATTGCGGGGTGCACACTGGACAGGCTGGATTGCTGCGTCCAACTCAAAGTGGACTTCCCCAGGAACTGACTTGACCGGTGCGTTGAAGACATCATGGTACTTGCTTAGGAGTGTCTCCTTGCTCAGGGGCCCAGCCTGGACTTTGTCTATAATGTTAAGATCAGCTGGGATGGTAAAGTTAATAAACCCAAGGCGCTCGCATGTAGAACCTGACAGTAATGGCTGTTGACTAGCCTCAACTATTTCAAACTCAAGGGTGTGTTTCTGGCCACGTAAAACACACTCTGTCACAAACAGGCCTAAAGAGGTCATGAACTGGCCTGAATACAGTTTCAGCTTGGTGCTACTCTGTGTGAAATTGTCTCTGGGCGCGAGCCTCCTTTTATCTTTAAGGCTCATAACGTTGCATGTGGCCCCTGAATCTATCTGGCATTGCTGTGGTTTATTATTAAGTAGCAGAGTGACAAACCACTTTTTTCCTTTTGCCTTCACTGCCCCTATGCACTCGCTAGCATATACATCCTCTGTGCTGTTGTTCCCTTCATCTGTGTTTGTTTCAATGGAGTGCACCTTACCCTCCTTTATCTTGCTTTTCATGCAGACCCTTGCAAAGTGATTAGCTGTACCACAGGATTTGCATATTTTCCCATAGGCTGGGCAGTGTTCTTTTCCTCGTCCATGAGAAATGCTACAATATCGGCATGTATTGGGGTTGTCTACTGCAGAGTTGGCTGTAGTATTAGCATTAGCTGTGGCAAAGGGGAATTTCTTTACTGGCTGCCTGAATGTAGCATTGACATTGTCCATATGTTGCCTTTCTAGCTCCATGGACCTTATCCGTATATCAGTAAGCTCTGCTGCACGGCATGTCTCCACTGCCAATTCCAGGGTCAGGTCACGTTCTCTCAGTAAACGTCTGCGGGTACCCTCATCAGTTATGCCAAGCACAATCCTATCTCTGATCAGTTCATCTCTTAAAGCACCATAGTCACATGTAGCTGTCTTTTCCCTTAACCTAGTGACAAAGCTGTCAATGGACTCCCCGTCCTCCGGTTTGCAACAACTGAACACATAACGCTTGTAGATGACGTTCTTTGCTGGCTTAAAGTAATGTTCAAGAGCATCAAGAATAGCTATAGCGTTACCTTGCTGAGCTGCTGTTACGTTCAGGTTGTGTTTGTATACGTGTCGGCATTCAGTTCCCATTATAGTCCTCAAAGTGGCAGCCACTACCTCATCGTCCTTTTCCAGAAGTCCCGTTGCTAGCGCATAGTCCTCCCATTCACCTCTAAACGTATCCCAGTTCGTGCTCCAATCCCCGCTGAGCTTCATAACGGCGGGAGGGGGAATGTTCGCTGCCATGTCTAACCGGTGCTAACAACACTGAAGCTAACTAGCAAACTCACTCTAGCTAAGGCCAATTCCGGCGAAATTTTACTCAAATAAGCATTTGTTTGGTAAACCAGAACAGGTGACTCTAATTTGCGGAAAGCATGGTTAGTTATCCCTCTTCTGACACCATGTTTGAATGTTAAATGATGAGACAGAGACATTGATGCGAGTAACCAGCCTTGTTCCGTACATCACATACATCCGGGTATCTCAAGCACCCCGGTATAAACACATGAGTTGCAGTAATGAACATTTACCAACAGATGGCATCACTGTGCCATCTTACACCCATAACACATACTGTATTTATTTATTTATCTTGCTCCTTTGCACCCCAGTATCTCTACTTGCACATTCATCTTCTGCACATCTACCATTCCAGTGTTTAATTGCTATATTGTATTTACTTCGCCACCATGGCCTATTTATTGCCTTAAACTTACCTCATTTGCACTCACTGTATATATACTTTTTGTTTTCTTTTGTTCTACTGTATTATTGACTGTATGTTTTGTTTATTCCATGTGTAACTCTGTGTTGTTGTATGTGTCGAATTGCTATGCTTTATCTTGGCCAGGTCACAGTTGCAAATGAGAACTTGTTCTCAACTAGCCTACCTGGTTAAATAAAGGTGAAATAAATAAATAAAAAGACAAGCATTTCGTGACATTCTGGGGACATCCTAATGATTCATTTTGTTTGCAGGGACATTTCCTTGGGACTATCACCCAACGTCCTAATGACTAGTAAAATGAAAGTCCTGAGAACGTCCTAAAAAGGTACTGATATGGTCCTCAATTACGTCCTGGCAAACTACAGGGAGCTAGACAAAAGTCCCCCAGAGAACGTTCCCTTGGAACCATCACATGACTTCCTGAAGACTAGTAAAATGAAGTCCTGAGAACATCCTAAAAAGGTCCTGAGATGGTCCTCTGTGACATCCTGGTAACTTACCCGGAAATAAACAGAACGTTCCCTTGGAACCATCATGTTACTTCCCCTTGGCCATCATGAAACGTCTCCTTGTGGTCATTAATTGTCCCATGGTTAATGTCTTATAAGAAACAAATTATCACATTTCAAGAGAAGACCCAGATGCAGACAGTGTTGAAGTAACAAAAGTTTATTACTAGAACATGGGGCAGGCAAAATGACAGATCAAGGGCAGGCAGAGGTCAGTAATCCAGATCAGAGTCCATAAGATACAGAACGGCAGACAGTCTCGGGGTCAGGGCAGGCAGAGGTTAATAATCCAGGGTGGTGTGACAAGGTACAGAACGGTAGGCTGGCTCAGGGTCAGGGTCAGGGCAGGCAGAATGGTCAAAACCGGGAAACCTAGAAAACAGGAACAAGAAAAAGACAGGAGCAAGGGGGGAAACGCTGGTAGGCTTGACGAACAAAACTAACTGGGAACAGAAAAACAGAGAACACAGGTATAAATACACTGGGGATAATGGGGAAGACGGGCGACACCTGGAAGGGGGTGGAGACAAGCACAAAGACAGGTGAAACAGATCAGGGTGTGACACAAATAGGAACCTTTTCATAATGTTCCCTAAGGGACATTAAAATATCTTATTATAACGTTATACTCGGACCGAACTGGGATCTGTACTGAACGTCCTCTTATGGTCCCAAGGTTAACGTCATGTTTTAATGTTTGTAGAGTGGTCTCAGAACATCAATGGGATAACGTCTCGCTGAAACCCTTAAAGCAGCTTTCCCAAACTTGGTCCTGGGGACCCCAAGGGGGTCAATCATCAACTAAATCATCAACTAATCATCAATCTTTGATTATTTGAATCAGCTATGTAATGCTAGGGCAATAAATAAAACATGCAGCCTTGGGGTCCCAAGGACCGAGTTTGGGAAATGCTGCCTTAAAGGGACCTGATGAGAACATTGCCGAATGTCCTTAGGACATCCTCAGTTTTCCTGGTTAAAACATAAATAGGCTGAGTAAATATAATCCAATTAGTTGCTTGTCATAAACTCAATATAGATCCATCTCTATGGAGTGGTTACATGGTGACGCTGAAACTACAATCCCATGTGATCATACACTATGGTATATTTAGAGGCTACCAGGACAAGTTATTGCAGCAGTCTCCTCTGTCAAGCAAGAAGACATTTTATGGACATAAGTTTCTTTATTTCTTTCACACCTCCGAAGTCTGATAATATACAGATATTATCGGGATCTTTAAAAAAATAATTGTACGACTTTGAGGGAGGATGAGAATTTATTTTGTTAAAACTATTGTGTTTAGTCTGAGCCTAAACAGAATCAAATAATTCACAATTGAATTTATTCACATCCATACACGCTCAAGCCTTCCAAGGACTAAGAATTGCTGCATTGACCAGAGAAAGAAAATTAACAAAAGCTATGGAGAACTCAACCCAAGTCAAGTTCTTTTATCTCTTTGGCTTACAGGAGACATTTAACAACAAATCAGTATATTTTATCTTGTCTCTTATTACATACCTTCTCATTATCACTGTGAATCTGACTCTGATCATAACAATCATTCAGGAGAAAGGCCTCCATGAGCCCATGTATATCTTTCTGTGTAGTCTATGTGTCAATGGATTGTATGGAACCGCTGGTTTCTACCCCAAGTTGTTACTGGACCTTCAGTCAGATGTTCAGGTGATATCTTATGGTGGATGTTTCACTCAAGCCTATGTAATATATACATCTGTCATGTGTGAAATCTCTACTCTAACAGTGATGTCTTACGACAGGTATGTGGCAATATGCAGACCACTACTATACCATACCATTGTGACATCTTTAACTGTTAGAAAGTTACTCTTATTTTCTTGGTGTTATCCTTTATTTATAGCACTCATAGCACTTAGTTTAACCGTCAGAATTCCTTTATGTGGATCTCGTATTGATAAAATTTTCTGTGACAATCCATCTATACTGAAACATGCATGTTTACCCATTACCATTAATCACATTTTGAGCCGATGTTTAATAGTGGTGCATGTTTTACAGTTACTTTTCATTGTATTTTCTTACTGTCAGATTGTAAAGACTTGTGTAAAGTCAGCTAAGGGTAGGATTAAGTTCACACAGACATGTGTGCCACATTTATTAACAATAGTTATTTTCATCACGGTGACTCTGTTTGACAATTTGCAAGGGTGGAATAATGTAAATATTACTCTAAATATGCGTAATGCAATGGCTGTACAATTCCTTGTTATACCACCTGTCTTTAACCCTCTCATATATGGACTTAACCTCCAACAGATTCGAAGAGCAGTTTTTAGAAAGTGTAATGCACATAAAATCATTGATATGAAACGTTAGTTACAGCTTAAGAAACAGGGAGACTTACTGATATCAGAAGTCAACAAAAGGAAGGTAAAATCTACCAAAACTGTTGCACGGTTAAATGGCCCCTAATTTGTTGATGTCTATCACCCTCTTCTGGAAAAATTATTTACAAACATTCCAAGAATAGAGTAATTGTAGCACACCTGAGCAGGAAAATGCTTGTCTGCGTACCAAATGGCACCCTATTCCCTTTATGGTGCAGTACTTTTGACCAGAGCCAAAGTAGTGCACTATTAAGGAAATGGGGTCCAATGGATAGGACAAATATGTGACTCCTTATGCAGTGAAGAACTTTTTAAAGAAGAACAGTAATATGCAAAGCTACTCCTTCGATGTATATTTTCCCCACTGGGTGCTTTATTCATAATACTGTTAACAAAAATAAATGATGTCATTAATGGTTGTGGTTACAATACAGTAAATATATTGATTCTTTTTAGGTTACTGAGTTGTGATAATGTATATATGTGCTTATAAACAGGCGTCCTCAGTGTATCTCTCAAAATAGATGTGTGTTCACAACCACTTTGGAGGGCAATTCATTGTTTACATTTACATTACATTTACATTTAAGTCATTTAGCAGACGCTCTTATCCAGAGAGACTTACAAGTACATACATTCATACTTTTTTGTACTGGCCCCCCGTGGGAATTGAACCCACAACCCTGGCGTTGCAAGCGCCATGCTCTACCAACTGAGCTACACGGGACCACGTGTAATTGGTGCAATAACACAAATATGCATGAAACTAGAAAGTAATGTTGAATGTAGGCTACAGATTTGGAGTGATTGTAAATGGCATTAACAAGATACAATAAATACTGAACAGAAATATCACATTCTGAATTCCCATTTAATTTATTTACTAGATGTAGATTTTTCTCCAGCGTATACATATTCTATATTAATATTCTGACAAAATAATTGCCTATGTTCATATTCTGACCATTTGAAATCATGTATTTTAACTGTCTTCTGGTGGTATTAATATACAAGTTATTGGAGCAGTATCCCTGTGTCAAGCAAGAACACATTTCACAGGCACAAGTTTCTTTATATCTTTCACACCTCAGAAGTCTGATAGTATATATTATCGGGATATATTTTTTTTTTTTTAAGAATAAGAGTTTGATGGAGGATATGAATTTGTTTTGTTAAAAGTATTGTGGACACATAATCAAATAATTCACACACATACATTCACCTCCATACACACTCCAGCCTTGTAAAGACTAAGAATTGCTGCATTGACCAGAGAAAGAAAATTAACAAAAGCTATGGAGAACTCAACCCAAGTCAAGTTATTTTATCTCTTTGGCTTAAAAGAGACATTTAACAACAAATCGGTCTATTTTATCTTGTCTCTTATCACATACCTTCTCATCATCACTGTGAATCTGCCTCTGATCATAACAATCATTCAGGAGAAAGGCCTCCATGAGCCCATGTATATCTTTCTGTGTAGTTTATGTGTCAATGGATTGTATGGAACTGCTGATTTCTACCCCAAGTTGTTACTGGACCTTCAGTCAGATGTTCAGGTGATATCTTATGGTGGATGGTTCACTCAAGCCTATGTAATATACACATCTGTCATGTGTGAAATTTCTATTCTAACAGTGATGTCTTACGACAGGTATGTGGCAATATGCAGACCACTACTATACCATACCATTGTGACATCTTTAACTGTTAGAAAGTTACTCTTATTTTCTTGGTGTTATCCTTTATTTATAGCACTGATAAAGGTAGTCTGGCAGTTAAAGTAACTGTTATGTGGATCTCACATTGATAAACTCTTCTGTGACAATGTGTCTATAGTAAACCATTCATGTTTACCCATAACCATCAATCGGATTTGGGGCTATTGTATAATAGTGGTTAAAGTTTTACAGGTACTCATTGCCCTTTCTTACTGTCAGATTGTAAGGACTTGTGTAAAGTCAGCTAAGGGAAAGATTAAATTCAGACATGTGTGCCACATTTATTGACAATGGTTATTTTCATCACAGTGACCCTGTTTGATACTTTGCAAGGGTGGAATAGTAATATAAATATTACTCTAAATATGCGTAATGCAATGGCTGTACAATTCCTTGTTATACCACCTGTCTTTAACCCTGTCATATATGGACTTAACCTCCAGCAGATTCGAAGAGCAGTTTTTATAAAGTGAAATAGACATAAAAGCATTGACGTGAGAAGTTAGTTACATGATCTTACACAACAGGGAGACTTCCTGATATCAGAAGTCAACAAAAATAAAGTTAAAATCTGGCAAAACTGTTGCAAGGTTAAATGGCCCCTTATTTGTTTAATCTACCGCCCTCCTCTGGGGAAATGATTTACAAATATTCCAAGAATAGAGTAATTGTAGCAAATCAAAATGTATTGCTCACATTCACATATTTAGCAGATGTTATTGCTGGTGTAGAAAAATGCTTGTGTTCCTAGCTCCAATAGTGCAGTAATATCTAACAATACACACAAATCTAAAATAATAAAATAATGGAATAAAGAAATACAGAAATATTAGGACGTTCAATGTCAGTGTCTGGAGCATAAATATATATGATTTATACAGTGCATTTGGAAAGTATTCAGACCCCTTCCCTTTTTCCACATTTTGTTATGTTACAGCCTTATTATAAAATGGATTTTTCTTTCAATCTACACACAATTCTCCATAATAACAAAGCGACAACAGTTTGAGGGAAAGATGAACGGAGCAAATTAGAGAGAGATCCTTGATGAAAACCTACTCAGACTTGGGCGAAGGTTCACCTTTCAACAGGACAACGACCCTAAGCACACAGCCAAGACAGCGCAGGAGTGACTTCGGGACAAGGAGTGACTTCCCACTATAAAGGGAAAAGCGTGCAATCAATAGTGCAATTTTGTGACTCCTTATGGAGGTATTTACTTTCCAATGAAGAACAACAATATGCAACGCTACTCTTCAATACACACACTACATAATCAAACGTAGCCACAAGAGCATTAGTGAGGTTGGGCACTGATGTTGGGCGATTAGGCCTGGCTCGCAGTCGGCATTCCAATTCATCACAAAGTTGTTCGATGGGGACAGGGTTCTATGCAGGCCAGTCAAGTTCTTCCACACCGATCTCGACGAACAATTTTAGTATGGACATTGTATTGTGCACAGGGGTGTTGTTCTCCCGTGTGGCGCAGTGGGATAAGACACTGCATCTCAGTGCAAAAGTGGTCACTGCAGTACCTGGTTCAAATCCAGGCTGCTTTACATCTGGCTGTGATTGGGAGTCCAATAGGGCGGTGCACAGTTGGCCCAGCATTGTTCGTGTTTGGCCGGGCTATGCCGTCATTGTAAATAAGAATTTGGTCTTAACTGACTTGGCTAGCTAAATAAAATATATGTATTTTTTTTAAATTAACTTTCATGCTGAATTAGGAAAGGGCCTTCCCCAAACTGTTGCCACAAAGATGGATGTAAAGAATAATCTAGAATGTCATTGTATGCTGTAGCGTTAATATTTCCCTTCACTGGAACTAAGGGGCCTAGCCTGAACCATGAAAAACAGCCCCAGACCATTATTCCTCCTCCACCAAACTTTACATTTGACACTCTGCATTCAGGCAGGTAGCGTTCTCCTGGCACCCACTAAACCCAGAATCGTCCTTCAGACTGCCAGATGGTGAAGCATGATTCATCACTCGAGAGAATGCGTTTCCACTGCTCCAGAGTCCAATGGTAGAGAGCTTAACACAACTCAAGCCATTGCGCAGTGTAATCTTAAGCTTGTATGCAGCTGCTCGGCCATGGAAACCCATTTAATGAAGCTCCCAACTAAGTTATTGTGCTGACGTTGCTTCCAGAGGCAGTTAGGAACTAGTAGTGAGTGTTGCAACCGAGGACAGACAATTTTTACTCGCTACGGGCTGCAGCACTCTGCGGTCCCGTTCTGTGGGCTTTAGTGACCGACCACTTTATAGCTGAGCCGTTGTTGCTCCTGGACGTTTCCAATTCACAAGAACAGCACTTACAGCTGACTGGGGAAGCTCTAGCAGGGCAGAAATTTGACAAACTGACGTGTTGGAAAGGTGGCATCCTATGATGGTGCCACGTTGAAGTCACTGAGCTCTTCAGTATGGCCATTCTACTGCCAATGTTTGTCTATGGAGATTGAATGGCTGTGTGCTCGATTTTATACACCTGTCAGAAACGGGTGTGGCTGAAATAGCCGAATACATTAATTTGAAGGGGTGTCCACATACTTTTGTATATATAGTGTATTTTCCCCCACTGGGTGCTTTATTCTAAATACTCTGAAAATAAAATGATGTATATAATGTTGTGGTAACAGTACTATAAAATCATTTACATTTTAGGGGGTTGTAGAGTTATAACATATCAATGTTCTTAAGCAGGCCTCTTCCTCAGTGTATTTCTCAAAATAAATGGATCATCACAACCGCTTTTGAAGGCAATTTATTACTTCATTAATGCAATAACAAGAATATGTATGTAACAAGAAAGCATGGTTGAATGTAGCCTACACATTTTTTGTGATATAAATTGCATAAAGAAGATACAAGAATACTGAACAGAAATATCTTATTCAGAATTTCTATTTAATTGAATCATGACACAAACGTTTCTCAAATTTGAACATATATTCTCTATTCATATTCTGACAAAAGGATTGTCTATAATAACATTCTGACTGTCTTATAGGCTGTGTATAGCTTCACTTAGTAACAGTAACAGAAACAGAGAAACTTCCAAATATGAGGGACTAACCTCGCAAATGATTTACACTTGTGATTGGATAAACCTTGCATTTTGAGTTGGATTGACATATTGACTAGCCAACCATTGATTGTAGCTTTTCTGTTCCTTCCCTCTGTGATGAAGTAGTGTTATGATTTTTCTATTAGATTAGGAGGACAAAAAATATCCTACTATACAGATCTACTGTAAGGTTCTGGGTGTAGCTGGTGCAGAGGAGTCAGGCGCAGGACAGCAGAGATGAGTAAAACAAAGAACTTTACTCAAAATTTCCAAATACATGAAGTAATACCAAGCCCACAAACATCAGACCGAACTTACAATAAAACAATCACTCACAAAAACCATGGGGAAAACAGAGGGTTAAATAATGAACATGTAATTGGGTAATTGAAACCAGGTGTGTAAAACATAGACAAAACAAATGGAAAATGAAAAGTGGATCGGCGATGGCTAGAAGGCCGGTGACGTCGACCACCGAACGCCACCCGAACAAAAGAGGGACCGACTTCGGCGGAAGTCGTGACATCTACATTTTGCAGAACTATATAATTTCAGTGCCAGGGGTAGCTATGTTTGTTTTGCAACAATAGAGTAGCACAAGTGCAAGAAAAAGGTTGCCAGTTCTCTGCATTGAGTTTCTTGTGAAAGTGAACATTTTGTAGTAACTCACCTGTATTCAGCCACCCCTGGGGGATCTAGCCTTGAATGGCAAGATCCTCCAACAAAGACTTCAATCTGTACGTAAAATGCTCACATGCCATGCATGCTCACCTGCCATGCATTTTGCCTGCCATATGAGTTATGTTATACTCACAGACATCATTCAAACAGTTTAGAAAACTCCAGAGTGTTTTCTATCAAAATATACTAATAATATGCATATATTAGCATCTGGGACTGAGTAGCAGGCCATTTACTCTGGGCACCTCTGCGCACCTTATTCATCCAAGCTACTCAATACTGCCCCCAGCCATAAGAGGTTTTAACATCCAAAGAGGTTTGTGTATTGAAGGCGTGCTTTGGTGTGGGTGTTTCTTGTGCATGTCTTTGCAAGTGGGAAGCGTTTCTACATGCAAAACAGTAAAACGGTTATGGTGACTAACCTGTCTAGATAACTTGAAAACTAGTCTAAACAGCTCTGCTATGGGGACTGAAATGGTCAGAGAGGTGTTCTCTCATTTGTGTCACCCTAACCTAATGTAGCAGGCATAAAAAACGGCTGAGTGGCGTTTCTTTCTTTCTGGTCCTGACGAGAAAGAAAGAAGCTGTTGGGGGAGGTTCTCTCCTGCACTGCTAAACCAAACCAGCAAATGTGGTGGAAGAGTTAACATGGCTGGGGAAATCTTCAAAGTGACCAATGACCTGTATGGAACAAAATACAAACACATTATTGTGGCTCAAAGTAAGTACAAGCAAATACATTTTTCCAGGCAGCAGTGTAACGTATTCGCTGGGAGTCATGAAGCAGGTGAAAAAGGTGAGTTTAATGATAAGAATAAGGCAGATTAACAAAACGGAGCGTGACCAAAACCAACACTGCATTATGACTGAGGCTACTGAGGGCTAAATAAAGGTAGAGTAATCCAAATCAAATAAAATCAAAACAACAAAACAATGCAGTAAAAGAATCTATCAAAATGCCTACAAAAAAATAAGAATACGAAATAAACGTAACAAATAATTAAAGAGCCGTAGTAAAATAACAATAGTGAGACTATATACATGGGGTACCGGTACAGAGTCAATGTGTGGGGGCACCGGTTAGTCGAGGTAATTGAGGTAATATGTTCATGTAGGTAGAGTTATTAAAGTGACTATGCATAGATAATAACCGAGAGTAGCAGCAGTGTAAAGGGGGGTGGGGGCAATGCAAATAGTCTGGGTAGCCATTTGATTAAATGTTCAGGAGTCTTATGGCTTGGGGGTAGAAGCTGTTTAGAAGCTTCTTGGACCTAGACTTGGCGCTCCGGTAGCAGAGAGAACAGTCTATGACTAGGGTGGCTGGAGTCTTTGACAACTTTTAGGGCCTTCCTCTGACACCACTTGGTATAGAGGTCCTGGATGGCAGGAAGCTTGGCCCCAGTGATGTACTGGGACATACGCACTACCCTCTGTAGTGGCTTGCGGTCGGAGGCCGAGCAGTTGCCATACCAGGCAGTGATGCAACCAGTCAGGATGCTCTCGATGGTGCAGCTGTAGAACCTTTTGAGGATCTGAGGAGCCATGCCAAATCTTTTCAGTCTCCTAAGGGAGAATACTTTTGTCGTGCCCTCTTCACGACTGTCTTGGTGTGCTTGGACCATGTTACTTGATGGTGATGTGGACACCAAGGACCTTGAAGCTCTCAACCTGCTCCACTACAGCCCCGTCGATCAGAATGAGGGCGTGCTCGGTCCTCCTTTTCCTGTAGTCCACAATCATCTCCTTTGTCTTGATCAAGTTGAGGGAGAGGTTGTTGTTCTGGCACCACCCCTCCTTTTGTGGCATTGTAATCCATTATGATTTCTGATTTTTGATGTTCCTGGCCACAGATTCTCCCATCCCTATGCAGCGTACTCATGAGTCCCAGATTTTTGCCTTTCTTTGGCACGTAGGACACAAGGGAAGTGTCGGCCGTGAACACAAACTTAGAGGAATTGATAGGCCTGTTCCGTGTATTCAACAGCTGAGGTGGGAGCTCTAGTTTGGTTTTTCATACTGTTCCTACCATCGTCAGCTTCCTCTTGAGGAGCTCCTGTCCCAGCTTGTGAGAAGTAAAAAAGTTATCACAGGTGATGCTGTGGCCACGGAGTCACTGTAACACATCCAGGACAACCCACATCCCTTGGTTCTCCTCAGGGACTCCTCCATCTGGCTTCCCCGTATACACTTGCAAGTTCCACGTATATGATGAAGCAGCATCACAGGCAGCCCAGATCTTGAGTCCATATTTTGTGGGTTTAGACGGTATGTACTGCCTGAAGGGGCAGCGGCCCCTAAATGGCATAAGCTGCTCATCAACAGTAACGTTAGGGCCCAGGGTTGTAAAACAGGGGAAGGTGGTCCCCCCACTTGTCCCACACTGACCTGATTACAGCTAGCTTGTATCTCTGCCACCGAGCTGGTATGCTGTCTCAGTTATCGAAGCGGATAATCCTGGAAATAATGTGGAAGTTTTCTAGAAACGTTTTTACACTGAAAAATGATCTGCCAGTTTCTGCATCCCACAGGGATCCTGTGGATTCCCCATTGGATCCGAAAACACCAGCAAGGATGCAAAACCCAAAGTATGCATGAAAATGAGTTTGGTCCATCACCTTCCATCTCTCTCCAAAAACACGCCCTCCAGAATGATTGCAGTCCAGAATGATTTTCTGGATGGTGTCTGGGATGAACAGTTCAAAAAAATACTTTATGCCCTTCACATGAGTAACCGCGATCCGCGTCAGCCCTGGTTGCATCTTTATGACATTGGCAGCCTTGCAGGGTGGCTCATTCCTTGGGAAAGAAGACAATTTTTTCTCATCCATATTTCTCCTCCTGCAGGCTGCTGATGAGCTGGTTGCTGATGGGCTGGTCCTGGGGCTAGCTGAGGGTCAATCTCATCCTCTTCTTCCAATGACAGACTCCGAATTGACAGAGACATAAGTTCTTGGTGCTTTGTTGAAACAGCAGGCCCAGGGAGGAGGAAGACAGAGTGAAAGCACATCGCAAGACTTTTTGATTAATTTTCACTTGTTTTCACCTACACACACACTTTTCCACACTTTTATTACCCTCGGGTGGACCCGAACACCACATATGTAATATAAATGTGTAGGGGGGTGCACAGTGTACACTCAATGTAAATGTGTTATTTGACATGTTCTTCACAGAAAATGAGCCAAGGCCAGTGAGTATCAGGATGAAATGTTTATTTTGTTTTCTTTTAGTAAACATTGAAAATGGGTCCCACAGACCCGAACACCACACAAGGGTTAAGTCAATATTAAGGCTATGTGAGAGGTAATAGATTTCAGTTTCATTTAACCCATCTGAACAGTAGGCTACAGTTATCTTGACGTGTCATAGGTCTATTTGAAGTCTCCATCTTGTGACTGTCAAATTTGTATATCGCCTCACAATCCTTACACATAACATAGCTGACACTGCTATAATCCTCTTTTACCACTTCACCAAATCTTTTAAGGAAGGCTTTTGTTTTCTATTTCCTCACTTTAAACCCGCCTGCCCACTTATATAACTGCAGGGAATGAGTCAACCCGCACATCACTAACACACACACACACACACTTACGCATACACACACACTCACACACACTCTATTATCAATTTAACTGATCCAGATTAAATGAAAATGAGGATGGACCTTGCAACACAACCTGGTCAAGGGCCGGCTCTTGCCTTTTGGGGGCCCTAAGCGGGATTGGGCAGCGGAGAGAAAATTTTGCCTGCCATTTATGTCACTTATTAGCTGAGCCGGCACTGCACTAACCTAACCACCCATGGGACACTGAGAGTCACACCATGACAATTTAATTATTTGTGTCATTGGAGTTCAAGTAAACACACTGCTGTATACTGGGGGTTTTCTGCCTTTAAAAGGTATAAAAGCTCAGTGATGTGATGGTAGTTTAGTGTGGAATAGCCCACTGACACAGAACATACAGTAGACCTATGTCCACAACGGCAGTCTGGAGAAATATACCAGGTGATCTAGACTTAAATCCTGTTTTAAAAGATATATATGTAAGTATTTTGATTGATGTTTTGTCTCTTTATTCAGACAGTAAGGAAATTAGAGGGGGAGACAGGCAGGTGGGGGAATCAGTGAGAAAGGTGGACACAGGTATTGAATCCTGGTCTCTGGTGAGTTATATGTGACTTATGCCAGGGAGCATTACCACACCACAGCTCTGCAAGACTAGCATCCTGTTTGATTCTCACATTATAATTGGAGTGTATGCAAGTTTAACAGTAAAGCAAAAAATTGTAAGTTGAGAGTGTGTCAATTGTATTTGTTATTCAAAAAATGAATATTATTGAACTACAGTAGGGATGAATGACATTTGCAGTACGTTCTACTCAATGTCCATTACAACCACAGGTAACAATGTTTTTCCATGGAATCACCTTGAAGAGTAATGCTGTGGCAAAAATGCAATGAGTCTTGAAAATCAATGGTAATTATAAGAATGAAGCAATTATGAGATGTCAATAAGAGATAGATTGTTTCACCTGATAGACACTGTAATACTTATGTTGTGAACTAACTATATCTCCAAATACTTCTATAGGTACTATTGGGAAGATGATGAACTCAACACAATTCACGTCATTTATGCTAGCTGGATATAGTGATAGCGGACACTTAAGGTACTTGTATTTCATTATAATAACTGTGTTATACGTCTCCATAGTTTTTGTGAACACAGTGCTTATTGTGGTTATATGTATGGAAAGAAGCCACCATGAACCAATGTATCTGTTTCTGTGCAGTTTGTTTGTAAATGACTTGTATGGGAGCACTGGTTTGTTTCCTGCTCTCATGACTCATTTGGTTTCAGATGACCATACAGTTTCCACTGTGTGCTGTTACCTACAGATATTTGTCTTGTACACATATGGATCTATTGAATTCAGCAATTTAGCAGTCATGTCCTACGACAGGTACCTTGCTATATGTTCTCCACTACAGTATAACGTCATCATGACACCCAGCAAGGTGTGTATTTTAATTTGTGTAATATGGTTGTACTCTTTTGTAAAATTCACCATACAACTGTCTTTAACCATTCGTTTGCGATTGTGTGGAAACGTCATAGACAAAGTGTATTGTGACAACTACCTGGTAGTAAAACTTGCCTGTTCAACTTCAGACACGACAGTTAATAACATCTATGGACTCTGTGGTATTGTTATGACTGTCGCTGTCCCTTTAATTACTATTGTGTTCTCGTATATTAAGATTCTGACTATTTGTTTGAAATCTTCCATCGAGACCAGACAGAAAGCTTTCAGAACCTGTACTCCTCATCTGGCCTCGCTGCTCAACTTCTCTTTCGGCTGTTTGTTAAATCTGCTCCAGAGTAGATTTGAAAAGTCTATGAGAAATGTTCCAACTGTACTTCACACTATTTTATCAGTGTACTATCTGATGTGCCAGCCACTTTTAAATCCTATTGTGTATGGAGTTAGGATGGCTAAAATCAGACAGGCTTGTAAAAACATACTATCTGTAGGTATGTACACTTAAACATTAGTGTGACCTTTTCTGTCCTGATTGTTAGATTTTTGTGATGTTGACTTGTGTTTTGTTACAGATAGGCTAGTCGCAATAATGAATGGGGGTGAGGGTGGTAAATGTAAAACATTGAAATATTGTCATATAAATCAAATAAAAACAGCAGAAGTTCATGACTTTGAATTTCTTTCTTAAATTGAAGTATCTAAGGCTGCATTTAAGGCTGATCTTTATTATTGGCAAAATATCTGATCTGGTTGGTCAAAAGACAAATTATTGGCAAATTATCAGAATTAGACTACCTGTGTAAACACAGACAAATAAATCAAGATATGCAAAACTGTCTGGATCAATCAACAACAGTGAATAAATTGATGTAAATGTGTAAAAGGTAAGCCCACCTTATAGCCCACCTTTAGGTCCATCACTAATGGAAAATGGGCTCAGTGGGTACATTTTCAGAGAGAATTCTAGGGAAATACTTCAGCATGAAAACAAACTATATTCTGTCAGGACCAGATACCTTTATTGAGATAAAATGTATCTTGTTTTTCTGGGGTCACTGTGAGATATGTTTGACCTACAGAATGTAACAATCCAAATAGACACGTTGGTTAATGTACTCCATCCACACTTTACCATGGGGAAAGCAGAAGCCAATAATAAGACTGTAAGAAACATGTTTATTGAGTCATTAGGTACCATGTCATTAGTCCACTCCATCACCTCGTTCCCTGGGAACCAATTAATGCAGCTAGTAACCTGTAGAGACCTGAGGGGCTCCTGTAGAGTCACGGCTGGTCTTGACTGCATCCCAAATGGTACCCTATTCAACTCTGGACCTTGAAGCCACTTCCACTGCTTTTTTTCATTGTTCTCTGTCTTAACAGGGACTAATTATCAGGTCCTGTAGAACAAAAAAGAAAAGCAGCAGGACCCGGACTTCGTAGGGTAAGAGTTTAATACCCCTGATATCGGGAATAGGATGCAGTCTTGGGGGGGAAAGTGTACTGTAGGCCTAAGGAAGCCCAGAGAGGAAATAAGAGTCCTCACTTTTACCTGAACAGAAAAAGCTCTGGGCCTAGGTTCTAGACTATAGCTAGGACTTAGCATCCTGAGTTATTCTCTGTTTTCCCTGATTAGATCACATGTCCAGGAAAAACTACAGAGCCCTAACTACGTAGCCTGGGTACCAGTCTGTTTGTGCTAACATTACACTCCTTGTCATATCACACATGACAAGGAGTTGGAACAATAGCACAAACAGATCTGGGGCCAGGCTACCAACAATGACCTCTCCTCAGACTGTTGTGTTACACCCTGATTCAGACTGAAGCTAACAAGGTAGCCTGTCAACAATATCCAAGATACCTGCCAGTGGTTGGTCCAGGACTATACTTAATCTGGGTCTGGGAAACCATCCCTTTGTCAGAGGCTTTCAATTGGTTTCACTTTTTTTTATTTTAATTGAACATTTATTTAACTAGGCAAGTCAGTTAAAAGAACAAATTCTTATTTACAATGACGGCCCACCGGGTAACAGTGGGTTAACTGCCTTGTTCAGAAGGATAGATTTTTACCTTGTCAGCTCAGGGATTTGCTCCAGCAACCTTTCTGTTACTGGCCCAATGCTCTAACCACTATGCTACCTGCCACCCAACTAAACTGTGTCTTCATTGTACATGGTGCACATAAATAAGAGATCTGATATTCAGAGGTGTGGACTCGAGTAACATGACTTGGACTCGAGTCAGACTCGAGTCACAAATATGATGTCTTGAAACTCGATTTTGACTTTAACACTAATGACTCGTGACTTGACTTGGACTTGAGCCTTATGACTCGACCTGACTCCCCAAGCCCAAATATTAAAAATTATGCTATGAAAAGATGTGTGCAGCACATCAACTCTTCATTTAACGGATTACAGTTTTGAATTAGACAGCAGCCAATCAAATTGTGCCAGCTGAGAAAAAGTTGTACGTGGCAGTGCAGAGGAACGTCGGCGGGTGTATTCAGATGGAGCCCTTGGAAAGATGATACGCAAAATTATAATTTTGGGATATAAAGACGACGCTGTATTAACAAAAAACTGATTGCAACTTGCAAAACATGCGGGAAGAAAATTACAGACGGAGGTGCAAAAATATCCAACTTTGTTCGACATTTGAAGCTGCACGAAGAACGGTAACTCGTGGCTAATATAGCCGACAGCTATATATTTTATTACTTTACTAGTGTATCATGTAGGCTAACGTAACGTTAAATCAATGAGCCTCCACACAGTCAGTCAGTGCGGGAACGTGATCATTGCACCCAAGATTAAGCTACAACTGGCTAGGCAGTTGGTAGCCTAAATCCTGCCTGATGTTACTGCTGTTCCTAAAACCATTGACATACGTTAGCCTACTGTAACCACACAGATAGAGAGAGCGAGAGAGAGTGTGTGTGTGTGTGTGTGTGTGTGTGTGTGTGTGTGTGTGTGTGTGTGTGTGTGTGTGTGTGTGTGTGTGTGTGTGTGTGTGTGTGTGTGTGTGTGTGTGTGTGTGTGTGTTTTAAGGTTGGGCAATTGTGTACAGGCCTACATCGCCTGATTGCGCCCCATAGCGATCCTCGATAGTCGATCACTATTGGGGGGGGTCTTTCTCATGGCTACCCATGTATTTTCATGGAAATATAATGTTTATTTGGAAAGTAATAAATATATAGATATTTTTAAAAGCATTCATGATTTGTGTAAATGTAATATACTAACTATTACTCTTGTTAAAAATATGAAATGGTATTACATTTGGTGAAGAGCACATTATGACTTGTTTAGGACTCGAAACTCAAAGTTTAGGACTTGAGACTTGGCTTGATACTTGACGGTCTTGACTTGAGACTTGACTCGGAATGGCCTGTCTGACTTGGGACTTGACTTGGGACTTGAGTGCTAAGACTTGAGACTTACTTGTGACTTGTAAAACAATGACTTGGTCCCACCTCTGCTGATATTGTTGCCTGCCCAGCCTATTGGTGAGTTCACATTCTACTTCTACATTGTAGAATGCCAGGCCAGAGTCCCCACACATGTATTGTTTTAACAGGATCATAGGCCACTAACAAATGGATGTAGCCTGTTGCTACATCCATTTTTTGAACTTGTAAATTAATAATATATACCCATTGATTCTTAACCTCTTAAATGTAAAGTCCCAATATTTGGGGACCCTATTAGATGTTTTTATTCAATTCAGTCTGGTATGAGAACAGCAGCCCTATTGACGATGGTCGCCTCGCTTCGCGTTCTTAGGAAACTATGCAGTATTTGTTTTTTTAACGTATTATTTCTTACATTGTTACCCCAGGAACATTCCAGACAACAACATTGATGTATACGCTGATTCGGTGAGCGAGTTAATTAGCAAGTAGATCGGTGATGTTGGACCTACGGTGACTATTAAAACCTTTCCCAACCAGAAACTGAGGATTGATGGCAGCATTCGCGCAAAACTGAAAGTGCGAACCACTGCTTTTAATCATGGCAAGGTGACTGGAAACATGACCGAATACAAACAGTGTAGCTATTCCCTCCACAAGGCAATCAAACAAATGAAGCGTCAATATAGAGACAAAGTAGAGTCGCAATTCAACGGCTCAGACACGAGACGTATGTGTCAGGGTCTACAGTCAATCACGGATTACAAAAATAAAAAATAAAAAACGCAGACACCGACGCCGACTAACTACAAGAGGAGGAACAAATTGGCTGGAGTACAAACCTAGTCGCCAACCACTGTTGTATATTGTAAATTCAATCCCCTCCTTCACCACCACCACCATCATCATCATCAATCAGATCATTCAAACATGTGTGGATATAAGGCCTAGTGATAAACTTGAAGAACTTAATGTTTTGTACACTCAGTGTATATTTAATGTATTACAGTCCTTTCAAAAATACATTTGAATCGTGTTTTAATGGGGGAAAAAATGTCCCTGCTCAATGTATTCAATGTATTCCATTTCAAATTTGGCTCTAGTGCGGCTTTACTTCCAGGCTATGACGCATCTGAGAGTTCCTTCTCTGTATGTTCCTAGCTGCCAACTAGCTAGCCATTTCACATTGTCTAGACATGCCCTGTTTAATCTTCTATTCTCTAGTATTATTGTATTTATATAGAACTTAATAAACTAAGCTCCTCCCTTGATTCTTATACTTGTGAGATTGAATAGGAAAAAATGCCTGCCATGGTGTGATACGCAAATAGTCACCAATACCTGGTGAAAATTAAAGATATTCTCAGAGTCAAGGAAACCATATAGAGAAAAACAGATCCCATTTGTAACAGTGATGCCTTTCTTAAGCAGGTCATTATGGATTTTGTCTATGTGTGTCTGTGCCTGTGTGTGTGTGTGTGTGTGTGTGTGTGTGTGTGTGTGTGTGTGTGTGTGTGTGTGTGTGTGTGTGTGTGTGTGTGTGTGTGTGTGTGTGTGTGTGTGTGTGTGTGTGTGTGTGTGTGTGTGTGTGTGTGTGTGTCTCTTCACAGTCCCCGCTATTCCATAAGATGTATTTTTATCTGATTCTATTGCTTGCATCAGTTACCTGATGTGGAATAGAGTTCCACGTAGCCATGGCTCTATGTAGTACTGTGCGCCTACCATAGTCTGTTCTTGACTTGGGGATTGTGAAGAGACCTTTGGTGGTATGCATGGGTGTCCAAACTGTGTGCTAGTAATTTAAACAGACAACACTTCTTACAAAAACAAGTAGTGATGAAGTCAATCTCTCTTCCACTTTGAGCCATGAGAGATTTACATGCATATTATTAACGTTAGCTCACCGTGTACATTTAAGGGCCAGCCGTGCTGCCCTGTTCTGAGCCAATTGTAATTTTCCGAGATTAACCCATGTATCTGTTTCTATGTGCTTGGTTTGTTAATCAGTTGTATGGGAGCACTGGTTTGTTTCCTGTTCTCATGTTTTACTTACTCTTTGACACATGATATCTCCCTTCTTTATTGTTATCTCCAGATGTATGTGATGTACACATACGGTTTAACCGAATTTAGTTATTTAGTCTATTTGTTATCTTCTATGGTATAACAATATCATGACACATAAAATAATTTGTGGCAATTTTGTGGTAACGTTCTAGACAGTGTATTGTGATAACTCCTTGGTAGTCAAGCTTGCCTGTTCAAATACTATGCTGAATAACATATGGGGTCTTGTTGTCACTGTGCTTTCTTTTTCTTGTACTATATTTTCTACCATATACTCATATGTCAGAATTCTACAAATATTTTTTAAGTCTTGAAATGAGACTAAACAGAAACCATTTAACACCTGTACACCACATATAGCCTCTTTGCTGAACTTCTCCATTGGCTGTTTTTTTGTGATTCTACAGGGCAGATATGATACTGCACATCGTCCACCTATACTTTACACTATTTAATTAGTTAAAATTCTGGTATGTCCACCACTTTTCAATCCTATTATGTATAGCGTCTATGTTTTGTTTGGTCAGGGTGTGATGTGGGTGGGCATTCTATGTTGTATGTCTAGGTTGTCTGTTTCTATGTGTTTGGCCTAATATGGTTCTCAATCAGAGGCAGGTGTCAGTCGTGGTCTCTGATTGGGAGCCATATTTAGGTAGCCTGTTTGTCATTGTGTGTTGTGGGTGGTTATTTTCTGTGTCTGTGTTTCACCATACGGAACTGTCTCGGTCGTTTGTCGGTTTATTGTTTTTGTTCATTGTTCAAGTATTCTTATTAAAATGGATACTTACCACACTGCGCATTGGTCCTCCTCTTCTCATTCCAACGACGAGCGTTACAAAATGAGATGTTTTGTTACTTAATAGTTGCTATAATTGACTCTACAAATGTGTGTGATTTTGGCTGGATTTTTTTTGTGTAATATTAGGTATCTGATATTTATAATTCACCAATTAAATATGTTATTTATAACACGCATAACAATTTGTTTAACTGTCAGACTTGCTTTCTGTGGCTCTCGTGTTGATAAAATATTCTGTGGCAATCCTTCTATAGTGAAGTATTCATGTTTACCCATTACCATCAATCATATATGGAGCCATTTGTATAATAGTAGTTCAAGTTTTACAGATACTTTTCATTGTATTTTCTTACTGTCAGATTGTAAGGACTTGTGTAGAGTCAGCTAAGGGAAAGACTAAGTTCACAAACATGTGTGCCACATTTATTGACAGTGTTTATTTTCACCACAGTGACCCTGTTTGACACTTTGTAAGGGTAGGATGGGAATGTCAAAATGTTAAAGGAATTTTATTCCTATATGTTCAATTAAAACACTCTGCCCATTCATAAGAATTTGTAAGATACTTATTTGCATAAAATGGACAGAAACCAGTCTCAAAATCAATCAATCAATAGCGTTTATTCTCAAGAGTACTGATCATAGTACAATTTACATCAGGTTATATAATAATAATGACGTCATAGGTTTTAAAATGTCCTTCCTTCTCTCGGATACAATGGTAATACAGTTCAAAAACCATCTCACATTGTCTGCCACCTGTTAAACAATCTACGACCAGCCCAAGGTCTCTCCCCTCCCTGGGTAGAGACAAAATGTCCTGTAAGGAACACAGCATTCCAGCCTGTCTGATGATAACTCCATTCGTTTCTAACAAGGAACAGACAGTCCTTATTTTAATTCTTGATTAAAATTACACACATTATATTCAGCACTATGATTAGAATAATGTTCATACATCCATACAGTAACATAGTAGTATTCTGTTTAGTTATAGTTTTAAGCTAAATGTATACATAATTTAGTCATTATTCATCAAAATCCCATAAAACAATATTACACTAAATATGTGTAATGCAATAGTCGCACAATTCGTTGTTTTAACACCTGTCTTAAACCCTGTTATATAAACTCAGCAAAAAAAGAAATGTCCTCTCACTGTCAACTGCGTTTATTTTCAGTAAACTTAACTTGTGTAAATATTTGTATGAACATAACAAGATTCAAAAACTGAGACATAAACTGAACAAGTTCCACAGACATGTGAGTAATGGAAATGGAATAATGTGTCCCTGAACAAAGGGGGGGGGGGGGGGGGGTCAAAATCAAAAGTAACAGTCAGTATCTGTTGTGCCCACCAGCTGTATTAAGTACTGCAGTGCATCTCCTCCTCATGGACCACACCAGATTTGCCAGTTCCAACTGTGAGATGCTACCCCACTCTTCCACCAAGGCACCTGCAAGTTCCCGGACATTTCTGGGGGGAATGGCCCTAGCTCTCACCCTCCGATCCAACAGGTCCCAGACGTGCTCAATGGGATTGAGATCCGGGCTCTTTGCTGGCCATGGCAGAACACTGACATTCCTGTCTTGCAGGAAATCACGCACAGAACGAGCAGTATGGCTGGTGGCATTGTCATGCTGGAGGGTCATGTCTGGATGAGCCTGCAGGAAGGGTACCACATGAGGGAGGAGGATGTCTTCCCTGTAACACACAGCGTTGAGATTGCCTGCAATGGCAACAAGCTCAGTCCGATGATGCTGTGACACACCACCCCAGACCATGACGGACCCTTCACCTCCAAATCGATCCCGCTCCAGAGTACAGGCCTCAGCTGTCCATCCTGTCTCCCTGTAGCGCTGTCTTAGGCGTCTCACAGTACGGACATTGCAATTTATTGCCCTGGTCACATCTGCAGTCCTCATGCCTCCTTGTAACATGCCTAAGGCACATTCACACAGATGAGCAAGGACCCTGGGCATCTTTCTTTTGGTGTTTTTCAGAGTCAGTAGAAAGGCCTCTTTAGTGTCCTAAGTTTTCATAACTGTGACCTTAATTGCCTACTGTCTCTAAGCTGTTAGTGTCTTAACGACCGTTCCACAGGTGCATGTTCATTAATGGGAAACCGTGTTTAAACCCTTTACAATGAGATCTGTAAAGTTTTACTAATTATCTTTGAAAGACAGGGTCCTGAAAAAGGGACGTTTCTTTTTTTGCCGAGTTTATGATGATGTCATATTGCTGAGTGTACCTTTAGGTGCATAGGAAATACGCAAAATACAAAATGTACTGTAGGCATATACGAAAATATAAGCAATGTTGGAGGGTTAAATGGGCCCTAATTTATTGAAATCTATCGCCCTCTTCTGGGAGTAATTTACAAATATTTCAAAAATAGAGAAATTGTAGCACACGTCTTGAGCAGGAAATGGCTTGGAAGTGTCCTAAATTGCACCCTATTTCCTATATAGTGCACTATTTTTGTAGTACACTATAAATGGAATAGGGTGCAATTGATAGTGCAATTTTGTGACTCCTTATGGAGTTATTAACTTTCCAAAGAAGAACAACAATATGCAAAGCTACTCTTTCAATATACTGTATACACTACATGATGAAAAGTATGTGGACACCTGCTCGTCCAACATCTCATTACAAAATCATGGACATTAATATGAAGTTGGTTTTCCCTTTGCTGCTATAACAGCCTCCACTCTTCTGGGAAGGCTTTCAACTAGATGTTGGAACATTGCTCCGGGGCTGGCTCGCAGTCAGCATTCCCATTTATCCCAAAGGTGTTAGATGGGGCTGAGGTCAGGGCTCTATGCAGGCCAGTCAAGTTCTTCCACACCAATCTCAACAAACCATTTCTGTATGGACCTTGCTTCGTGCATGGGGGCAGGCCTTCCCCAACTGTTGCCACAAAGTTGGAAGCACAGAATCGTTTAGAATGTAATCATATCCTGTAGCGTTAAGATTTCCCTTGGTGGTGATCTTAGGCTCGTGTGCGGCTGCTCGGCCATGGAAACCCATTTATTTAAGCTCCCAACGAACAGTTCTTGTGCTGACATTGCTTCCAGAGACAGTTTGTAACTCGGTAGTGAGTGTTGCAACCGAGGACAGACGACTTTTACTCGCTACGGGTGCTTTATTCTAAATACTCTGAAAATAAATTATGTCAATAATGCTTGTGGTTACAGTACTGTAAAATTGCATAAACAAGATAAAAGAATACTGAACAGAAATTTCACATTCGGAATTTCTATTTAATTGAATCACTACACAAATGTTTCTCCAATTTGAACATATATTCAATATTCATATTCTGACAAAAGGATTGTCAGCGACCTTCTGGCCATCATTTTTACCAAGTTTATTCTCCTGCGCCTGACTTCCCTGCCACCAGCACTCACCACATTACAGTGTATAGCTTCAGGCAGTAACAGTAAAAGAAACAGAGGAACTCCCAAATATGAGGGACTAACCTCAAAATAGGCGGAGTCAAATGATTTACACTTGTGATTGGATAAACCTTGCATCTTGAGTTGGATTGACATATTGACTAGCCAACCATTGATTGTAGCTTTGATTGTAGCTTTGCTGGCCCTATCTATAGTCTATTCTTATTGACAGATCTGTTTCCCCTATCAGCCACTGCACGTGCTTCTTCAACTATTTTGTTTAAAATGTATTGTATAAACAGTTATGAAACACAAATAGAGTTCTAAAATAATTCCACAAGACACCAGTACCCAAAATGATAGTGTCACGGCCGTTGAAAGAACTGGACCAAGGTGCAGCGTGGTGAGCGTACATTTTCTTTATTTATATGAAAAAACGCAGAACAAAACAATAAACACTACAAAACAAACCGTGAAGCTAAAGGCTATGTGCCATAAACAAAGTCAACTTCCCACAAAGACAGGTGGGAAGAAGGGCTTCCTAAGTATGGGTCTCAATCAGAGACAACGATAGACAGCTGTCCCTGATTGAGAACCCTACCCGGCCAAAACATAGAAATACAAATAATAGAACATAGAATACCCACCCCAACTCACACCCTGACCAAACCAAAATAGAGACATGGGCATCTATCCGCGGCTCAGGTGCGGGACGCAGACCCCGCTCCACCACTGGCTCACCCCACTTTGGTGGCACCTCTGGTGCGGGGACCCTCGTCGCCGACCCCGGACTGTGGACCCTCGTCGCGGGCCCCGGACTGGAGACCGTCGCTGGAGGCTCCAGACTGGAGGCCGTCGCTGGAGGCTCCGGACTGGAGAACGTCGCGGGAGACTCCGGACTGGGGACCGTCGCTGGAGGCTCCGGACTGGGGACCGTCGCTGGAGGCTCCGGACTGGAGACCGTCGCTGGAGGCTCCGGACTGGGGACCGTCGCTGGAGGCTTCTTGCCATGACTCCTCACTGGAGGCGTCGTGCCATGGATCATCACTGGACGATTCTTGCCATGGATCATCCCTGGAGGCTTCGTGCCATGGATCATCACTGGAGGCTTCGTGTCATGGATCATCACTGGAGGCTTCGTGCCATGGATCATCACTGGAGGCTTCGTGCCATGGATCATCACTGTAGGCGTTGTGCCATGGATCATCACTGGAGGCTTCGTGCCATGGATCATCACTGGAGGCTTCTTGCCATGGATCATCACTGGAGGCTTCTTGCCATGGATCATCACTGGAGGCTTCGTGCCATGGATCATCACTGGAGGCTTCGTGCCATGGATTATCACTGGAGGCTTCATGCCATGGATCATCACTGGAGGGAGGAGATGTATGGGCAGTCTGGTATGTGGAGCTGCCACAGGGCTCACCAGGCTGGGGAGACATACAGGAGGATTAGTTCTGGGCGCAGGCACAGGACTCACCAGGCTGGAGAGACATACAGGAGGCCCTGTCCTTGGCAGAGGCACCGGATACACTGGGCCGTGGAGGCACACTGGAGGTCTCGAGCTTGGAGCCTGCACAACCCGTCCTGGCTGGATGGTTATCTTCGCCCTGCACATGCGGGGCGCTGGCACAGGACGCACTGGGCTGTGCAGACGTACCGGCGACACAGTGCGCAGAGCCGGCGCAGGATATACTGGGCTGAGGAGGCGCACTGGAGGTCCGGAGAGCAGGGCTGGCACAACCCGTCCTGGCTGGATGCTCACCCTAGCCCGGCAGATGCGGGGAGCTGGAATGTAGCGCACCGGGCTAAGAACGCGTACTGGAGACACCGTGCGCTCCACCACATAACACGGTGCCTGACCAGTACGACGCTCGCCACGGTAAGCACGGGGAGTTGGCTCAGGTCTCCAACCTGACTCCCCGGCTGCCTCTCGGCCTTCCGTGCTAGCTCCTCATAGCGTTGCCTCTCAGCTTTAGCTGCTTCCAGTTCCTCCCGTGGACGGTGATACTCCCCAGCCTGCCTCCAGGGTCCCTTACCGTCCAGTATCTCCTCCCATGTCCATGAATCCTGAACACGCTGCTCCTCCTTACCACGCTGATTGGACCATTTGTGGTGGGAAGTTCTGTCTCGGCCGTTGAAAGAACTGGACCAAGGTGCAGCGTGGTGAGCGTACATTTTCTTTATTTATATGAAAAAACGCCGAACAATAAACACTACAAAACAAACCGTGAAGCTACAGGCTATGTGCCATAAACAAAGTCAACTTCCACAAAGACAGGTGGGAAAAGGGATACCTAAGTATGGTTCTCAATAAGAGACAACAATAGACAGCTGTCCCTGATTGAGAACCCTACCCGGCCAAAACATAGAAATACAAAATAATAGAACATAGAATACCAACCCCAACTCACACCCTGACCAAACCAAAATAGAGACATAAAAAGGATCTCACTGGTCAGGGCGTGACAGTTAGCCTAAATTGCAATGCCTACAAGATGAAGGCCTATTTTTTTATTTGGATAGGCCTAAATTAAACATTGAATTATTGAAGTGATAGGCTAAAGAACTTTGGAGAATTTAGATAATTTTGAATACACTTGGATTTCAACAAACAAATGGATAAGACTGTTCTATTCTCTTTGATTTAGTTACTATTGCAACTCAGACAAATTACTGAATGGATAACATACTGACTAACTGAACTGAATCAATGATGAATAAAATGTTCAAATATGTTGGAATGACTAGTTGCACGCACCATGCATGGTCTGCACTTTATTTGGCTAGAAGGCAAATAGGCAAGCTCTATACAGACGGTATCTAACTGACATTCGCATTCTCTCAAGATGCTGAAAGAAAGAAATTATATTTCTCCACTCCTGTTACCGAGTCCAAATTTTGCCTACATTTGGTGTATCATTTTACTGCATGAAATGCTTAATTCTGTAGGAGTTAATATTAAGGTTATGTGAGAGGTTCTACAACTACAGTCTGTGTCCAGATTTCAGTTTTCATTTAACCAATCTGAACAATAGGCTACAGTTCCCTCGACCTGCCATAGTTTGTGTAGTGCCTCAATCATCACACATAACATATCTGACACTCCTATAATTATTTTTTCTCTGCCCGTTCTCAAAAGCATTTGGTGATTGGCATGTAGGCTATTTGGCGCTCCTACAGTTTGGCCCTAAAGCTTAGGCTTACACACTAATGTGATATAGCCTAAAAATAATGAAAGAAAAAACTCAATGTAGCCTATAGATAGATATAAATTGCACAGGAATTATAAATGTTTTGATGTTTTAAGGTAGGCTATTGTTTTCTATTTCCTCATTTTAAATCCGCCTGCCTCTCGGATATAACTGCAGGGACTGAAGCTAATGAGTCAACCTTCGCATCACTAACACACACACTCTCTCTCTATTATCGATGTAAGATCAAATGAAAACAGGGATGAACCATGCAACACTCCCCGGTCCAGGGGGGACCGGGGAGCCTTTTGGATGACCTAAGGGGGATTTGGCAGCGGAGAGAAAATCGTGCAGGCTACTTATTTTTCTTATTGGCTGAGTGCACTAACCTAACCACCCATGGGACACTGAGAGTCACACCATGACAATGTTATTATTTGTGTTATTGGAGTTCAAGTAAACACACTGCTGTATACTGGGTTTTTCTTCCTTTAAAAGGTATAAAAGCTCAGTGATGTGATAGTAGTTTAGTGTGGAATAGCCCACTGACACAGAACATACAGTAGACCTACTGTATGTCCACACAACGGCAGTCTGGAGAAATATACCAGGTGATCTAGACTTAAATACGGTTTTAAAATATAAATATATATGTATATGTATCTATATTTATGTATTTTTATTGGTGTTTTGACTTTATTCAGACAATAAGAAAATCAGAGGAGACAGGCAAGTGGGAGAAACAGTGAGAAAGGTGGACACGGATTGAACCCTCTAATGGTAAGATGTATGTGACTTATGATGAGGAGCATTACCACACCACAGCTCTGCATGACTAGCATCCTGTTTGATTCACACACTATGATTGCAGTGTTTGTAAGTGTAACAGTAGAGCAAAGACCGGAAAACTGTAACTGTGTCAATTGCATTTGTCCATCACAGCCACAGGTAACAATGTTTTTCCATGATGATGCCTATGGGGGTAATCACTTTGAATAGTAATACTGTGGTAATAATGCAAAGAGTTGATAATCAATGGCAATTCTAAGAATGAAGAAATGTTGAATCAATAAGAGATTAATAATTTCACCTGATGGACACTGTTTTCCTTCACTTGTGAACTAAATATATCTACAAATATTTCTATACTATTGGGAAAATGATGAACTCAACACAATTCACGTCATTTATGCTAGCTGGATATAGTGACATTGGACACTTAAAGTACTTGTATTTCATTACAATAACTGTGTTATACGTCTCCATAGTTTTTGCAAACACAGTGCTTATTGTGGTTATATGTATGGAGAGAAGCCTTCATGAACCAATGTATCTGTTTCTGTGCAGTTTGTTTGTAAATGACTTGTATGGGAGCACTGGTTTGTTTCCTGCTCTCATGACTCATTTGGTTTCAGATGACCATACAGTTTCCACTGTGTGCTGTTACCTACAGATATTTGTCTTGTACACATATGGATCTATTGAATTCAGCAATTTAGCAGTCATGTCCTACGACAGGTACCTTGCTATATGTTCTCCACTACAGTATAACGTCATCATGACACCCAGCAAGGTGTGTATTTTAATTTGTGTAATATGGTTGTACACTTTTGCAAAATTCAGCATAATACTGTCTTTAACTATTCGTTTGCGATTGTGTGGGAACATTATGGACAAAGTGTATTGTGACAACTACCTGGTAGTAAAACTTGCCTGTTCAACTTCAGACACGACAGTTAATAACATCTATGGACTCTACAGTATTGTTTTGTCTATCGCTTTCCCTTTAATTACTATTGTGTTCTCGTATATTAAGATTCTGACTATTTGTTTGAAATCTTCCATCGAGACCAGACAGAAAGCTTTCAGAACCTGTACTCCTCATCTGGCCTCGCTGCTCAACTTCTCTTTCGGCTGTTTGTTAAATCTGCTCCAGAGTAGATTTGAAAAGTCTATGAGAAATGTTCCAACTGTACTTCACACTATTTTATCAGTGTACTATCTGATGTGCCAGCCACTTTTAAATCCTATTGTGTTTGGAGTTAGGATGACTAAAATCAGACAGGCTTGTAAAAACATACTACCTGTAGGTATGTACCCTAAAACATAAGCTAAACATTAGTGTGACCTTTTCTGTCCTGATTGTTAGATTTTTGTGATGTTGACTTGTGTGTTGTTACTGATAGGCTAGTCGCAATAATGAATGGGGGTGAGGACGGCAAATCAGATGTGTAAAACTTTTGCCAATTTATGAAATAATGTCATATAAAAAAAAATTCGCTGAAGAAGTTCATGACTTTGAATTCCTTACTTAAATGTAATTAAGTAAGGCTGCTTTTACATAGCAAGCCCAATTCCGATCTTTGTTATTGGCAAATGATCTGATCTGGTTGGTCAAAAGACAAATTATTGGCAAATGATCAGAATTAGACTGCCTATGTAAACGCAGCCAAATAAATCAAGATATGCAAAACTGTCTGGATCAATCAACAACAGTGAATAAATTGATGTAAATGTGTAAAAGGTAAGCCCACCTTATAGCCCACCTTTAGGTCCATCACTAATGGAAAATGGTCCCAGTAGGTACATGATTGTTTGACGTTTTCAGAGAGAATTCTAGGGAAATACTTCAGCATGAAAACAAACTATATTCTGTCAGGACCAGATACCTTTATTGAGATAAAATGTATCTTGTTTTTCCGGGGTCACTGTGAGATATGTTTGACCTACAGAATGTAACAATCCAATAAGGCTCATGAGGATGGATGTATAAAACACATTGTTTAATATACTCCATCCACACTTTACCATGGGGAAAGCAGAAGCCAATAATAAGACGGTAAAAAACGTTTTAATTGAGTCATTAGGTACCAAGTCTACTGTAATGCAGCTAGTAACCTGTAGAGACCTGAGGGGCTCCTGTAGAGGCACGGCTGGTCTTGACTGCATCCCAAATGGTACCCTATTCAACTCTGGACCTCGGAGCCACTTCCACTGCTTTTTTTCATTGTTCCCCTCTAATCAGGGACTGATTTAGACCTGCAACACCAGGTGAGTGCAATTAATAATCCGGTAGAACAGAAGACCAGCACGCTCCGGAGCTCATATGGTAAGAATATAATACCCCTGATAAAGGGAATAGGGTGCAATTTAGGGGGGACACCTTCTGTCATCCCCTCTGGGAGTGTAGGACCTGAAAGTGTACTAGAGAGAATATAGTAGACGGTTGCTGTAAAAAGTGTGTTTTTCTGTGTCCTTTGGTTGTCCTCTCGTTGATCTCTTAATGACATCCTCTCCGTTCTCACGATATTTAGTGTGTCATTATGTAACTTGATAGTGCACCTGTTCCTTTGAAGTTAAACACATGTTTGAAGTCTAAAGTAATGGCCTGGTGATTGATGTGTAGTGACCTTGTTGAACTTAAAGAAATGTGTTTGAAATAAAATATGTAAAAAGTATTTTCCGGGGAGGCCTGAGTTTTAACTTTTGAACAGTTCAAACAGTTGGGAAGTTTTATAGTGAACTTGTGGAACTGCTGTGTAGTGAGCTTGTGACCCATTGTAGAATGAACAGGAAACAGTCATTTCTGGTTAGGTTTACCTGAGTATAAGTAAATCTTACATGCTGACCACACCGCTTGCATCATGTGCGTGAGCGTTGCAAAATAAATGTACACATACAATCATTATTGGACCCACACTGCTCGCGCGCGCCAACGAGCGTCTGCGTTGCCAGGCACTAAAATAGAAGTTGCTTCTATTTGTGGCGCAGAACGCGCTGAAAGTCCTGCCTCTCCCATCTCCTCATTGGCTTTTAAAAGCATATGCCCATGTGCCATCTCCTCATTGGTTATACCCACGTGGGTGATTGAAAGATGAACGGAGGTTGGTTGTGGTAATACACATTATGAAAGTTAGTTGCAAATTGCCATATAAAGTCCAAAGAAGAAAAAGCCTGGAAGGAGGAGAGATGACATGAAACAATTCAGTTGTTTCATGTTTCATGTGTAGATTAATTGTTGGATTAGAGGACCTTGAGCATTTCAGATAAAATAACAACTCAATATGTATATCCCAGGACAAATTAGCTAGCAACAGCAAGATAGCTGTCTAAATAGGACAAATTAGCTAGCAACTGCAAGCTAGCCAAATTGCCATAAATGTTTAATGCTTTTCGACCTGTTCCCAAATGAATATAATTGGTTCAGAGTTTGTTTTGATATTTCAACCTGCTTGTCGTGATTGCGGGGGGACAAAATCAATTTGCGCACAATGGCAGATGCACACGCTCGTCCGGTTCGGGCATGGTGTTAGCCTTGTCCTGGGAACACTATGAGCGAGGATAAACCACAGAAAACTTGTGGGAGGTTACAAGCAGACGAGGACCATGCTCGTTAAACTATTTTACAAGGAAGGAAGATAAAACACTTTCCAAAAAATAAATATAAACATGTATTGGGTAGTAATGTGTAGTATTGTGTAATAATAACATGTATGATCTATATAGAGGTTTAGTAATAAACATCAGTATCAGAGTTTAATATTAGTCAACTTTAGTAAACTTGCATAGTAAACTTTAATAATTGTTTAAATGTCTGTACTAAAGGTTTTGTAGAAAATAAAAGGTTTGAAAGAACATTTAATTGACCTTCAA
Source organism: Salvelinus namaycush (assembly GCF_016432855.1). Taxonomy (NCBI): domain Eukaryota; kingdom Metazoa; phylum Chordata; class Actinopteri; order Salmoniformes; family Salmonidae; genus Salvelinus; species Salvelinus namaycush. Next base: position 28,406,848 of record NC_052329.1, read on the forward strand.
TTAAATAAATATCTCTCTCCCTCTGTCTTTCCCCTTGGGTGGGTGTGTGTGGGGCTTGGTTACATGGGGTGGTGTCAGGTTACAAGCGGACACACTAAATATTGTGAGAACATCCGGAGTGGATGTCATTAAGTGGTCAATGAGAGCACAACCAAAAACCAAAGGACACAGAAAACCCATCAATCACTTTTTGACAGCAACCATCGTAGTTAGTCCTCTGTATTCTCTTGTACTGTATTCTCTTTTACTGTAGGCCTAAGGAAGGCCAGAGTGACACTAAGGATCTTCACTTTTACCTGAGCAGGAAAAGTTCTGGGCCTAGGTTTTACACTACAGCTGGTACTAAGGCTTCTGAGTTATTCTCTGTTTTCCCTGGTTAGATCACATGTCCAGGAAAAACTACAGAGGACTAACTACGTAGCAGATTGTTTGTGCTAACATTACACTCCTTGTCATTCCATACATGACAAGGAGTTGGAATGATAGTACAAACATATCTGGGGCCAGGCTTCCAACCAGGACCTCTCCTCAGACTGTTGTGTTGCACCCTCATTCAGACTGAAGCTAACAAGGTAGCCCCTCAACAATACCCAGTGCCAGGCCAGAGTCCACACACATACATTGTTGTAACAGGATCATAGGCCACTAACACAGCCTGTTGCTACATACATTTTTGGACTTACAAATGTATAATATATACCCAGGGCCTCCCGAGTGGCGAAGTGGTCTAAGGCACTACATCTCAGTATTAGAAGCGTGACTACAGATCCGGGTTCAATCCCGGGCTGTGTCGCAGCCAGCCGCAACTGGGAGACCCATGAGGTCTCAATTGGCCCAGCGTCGTCCGAGTTAGGGGAGGATTTGGCCGGCTGGAATGTCCTTGTCCCATTGCACTCTAGCGACTCCTTGTGGCGGGCCGGGCTCATGCACGCTGACTTAGCTGTACAGTGTTTCCTCCGACACATTGGTGAGGCTGGCTTCCGGGTTAAGCGAGCAGTGTGTCAAGAAGCAGTGTGGCTTGGCGGAGTAGTGTTTCGGAGGACGAATGGCTCTCGACCTTCACCTCTCCTGAGTCCGTACGGGAGTTGCAGCGATAGGACAAGACTGTAACTACCAATTGGATATCATGAAATTGGGGAGAGAAAAAATATTATAATAAATGAATAATAATATATACCCATTGATTCTTAAAAAATATGCTGGTATGTGTTCACTACACCACTTGCATTTCTAAAGTCAATATGGACAGCGCCCGGTGCTGAAAATTGAGTAGGCAAATTAACAAATAAGAGGGCTTTGTTGGGGCACTATTTAAGAAATATGAGGTACGGTAGGCTTACTGATTTGACAGACGCAATGATTTTATCCATATACTTGTCAGTAGGCCTATAGCTATTTCCTTCAATACTGTCACCATGCACTCCTTAAATAGGCCTACCTCCTTTCTGTGTTGGACTCGGGCCTCATGTCTGGTGTGGAAAATTATCCTCTGAAAGTACCATGCATGGATTCATAATGACATTCTTTACAAACAAGACACACTGGTTTGGCATTGGAGAAATATGCTACGATGAATAGGCTATCTTTTAATCGATTTGGTAGGCCTATTAACATAGGGATTTTACTTCGGTATTCAGATCGAAATGATTATGTTACTATCATTGAATTGATTAGCCCACTAACCATGTGTTAAATGTGTAGTGTAGCACACACTGTGTAGGGCTATGAATTGGGCAGCTAGTAGGCTCTTTGCTAATAGGCAATAACTATGTTCTGGCACGCCGACTAGCTACAAGCTGAGGAACAAATTTGCTGGAGGCCAAACCTAGTTGCTAACCCCTGTTGTATATTGTAAATTAAATCACCCCCTTCACCACCACCACCACCACTATCATCATCATCATCATTCAGATCATACAAACGTGTGGATATAGGCCTAGTCGTCATCTTGAAGAACTTGTGGTTGTCTCGGTGAAGTGAAATTACTTTGTTGTTCACCAGTGCGCTCTGATGAGGAAACAACATGCAAAGTAGCCTAACAACATCACTCACAAATGGCACAGATTTTTTCGCTATATTGCACTGGTCCTCTTAAATTTTTTATTCCAGGTTGCATATCAAAGTATTTAAGGGCATATCGAATGGTCTGCTCTGCCCATAACAGTCAAGAATGGTCCACCACCCAAAGAACATCCATCCAACTTGACACAATTGTGGGAAGCGTTGGAGTCAACATGGGCCAGCATCCATGTGGAACGCTTTTTACAACTTGTAGCCCTGACAAATTTAAGCTGTTCTGAGCGCAAAAGGGGGTGCAACTCAATATCAGTAAGTTGTTCTTCATGTTTTGTGCTCAGTGTATATTTAAAATGCATTTAAATTGTGTTTTAATGGGGAAAAAATTCACCCTGCTCTATGTGTTCAATGTATTCCATTTACAATTCGGCTCCAGTGTGGCATTACTTCCATGCTATTATGATGCGTCTCTGTATGTGTCACGACTTCCGCTGAAGTCGGTTGCTCTCCTTGTTTGGGCGGTGGTCTGCGTCGCCGGTCTTCTAGCCATCATCGAGCCACTTTTCCTTTTCCGTTTGTTTTGTCTTGTCTTCTCACACACCTGGTCTCAATTTCCCTCATTACATGTTGTGTATTTAACCCTCTGTTCCCCCCATGTCTTTGTGCGGAATTGTGTATTGTAAGTGCATGTCCACGTTTTCTCTGGTGCGCGACGGGTTTTGTACCCATTTGTTTGTGGTTCTGGTTACCGGTAGTTTTATGAATAATACTGTTCCGTTGATTACCCAGTTTTGCTCTCCTGCGCCTGACTTCCCTGCCGCCAGTTACGCACTCCTATACAGAATTCCACACCGCTAATGGAGTCAGCAGGAGCAGATGCCCCTGGTATAGGGGTGTCGTGGCGTTGTATTAGTTAATGTGACGACTGTTGCTCATCGAATGATTAAAGGTTTCTAATTGCGTGATTAAATGAATCAAGCAATTATTAACTTATTAACCTGGGGCACCATGGGAAAATTTGTTTTATTGAGTTTCTATTTCCCAAATTAACTCAAAGAATATCAGAATATCGATTTTACAACAGTCGCCAATTAATCAGTTTCCTCTACAGTCTCGTTCTGAACGTCGCATAATCCGGGAATCTGCACGGACCCGGGTCTCACCAATGAGTTCGTACCACACCAATCTTAGTTGATTATTTATTTACTAGAAAGCTAAAATTATGATGAAAGATACACCTACACAAAAACACATTCTAGGCTATTGATTAGAACTTAGTATAACGGGCCAACACACTATGGCGCGTGTTACCCAAAATGGGGATTTAAAAGAGAGAGAGAAAAAGAGAAAGTACACGAGAGAAATATACATTTGGGTGAATTTGTCAGCTATGCTTATTCTAACCCTAGCCTTGCCCCAAACTGCCGCTCTTATGGGTCAGAATATAATGATGTAATTACGTGTGGAAGGTCTCCGTGGATTCCCCGCGTGGACCGTTCAGGCTGCTCAATGACGCACTTCTCCGGCGCAACTCTCTAGTTGTCCTCACGATGTCAGTGTCCTTTTTGGCTTACTGGCCTGTTCCCTTGCCCTTGCTCTGGAAGGGGTCTTCTGAGGACAGACAGCTCTGTAGCTCAGAGCTCACAGCGTAAAAATGAAACAGTGTAGATTCGATGGGGAGTGGAGGCTAGGTGTTTCGGCTTGAATTCACCCGCTTAGACACAGCTACTCATCCGTAGCTTGGGTAGAAAAATATTTCTTTGTCTTCAAACTTGTGTTGCGTTTTGGGTTCGTTGACTTTTTAGACCTTGGCTGCAGCTCAGGTCACTTAGTCTGATATGTTAAGTCTTCACTCACAGGTTTTATACCCTCGGGTCAGAAGTGGGCGTAACCGCCTTTAGGGCAATTCTCTGGGCGTACCAAGTTAAGAGGCAAGGTCTAGATTTTACTCAAATCCAATTTTAGACAACTAACTTCACATTTCATCTTTACCAAAACATTCTCTCTGATTTGGACATTTTCCACACAACGTACAATGTATAAACATCAAACATATACTAGGAAAACTCTTAACGTTACAATGTTTTCGTAATAACGTAATCTATTAACCTTTAATAACAAAACAAAAATGACATACATTTTCATATTCCATCTATCGTCATGACCACCATTGTGGCTGACGGAAACCATTGTTCCAAAGTCCCTTTATTGCATGTTTAATGTTCTGAGGGTGGTTCTCCATATTGAGGGGACACCGTAATGTTGTGTGGCCGAAGATTTACCAGGGGCGTGAGGGGTCATAAAACCCCCACATCTTCAGACCCCTAGATCTCTCCTCCTCTGTTGGAGTTGAGAGATAATCTGTAGGGTTGTGGTCTCCTGTAACCTGACCTGATCAGGACAGTCATGACAGTGGTGGAGGAGCGTGTCCGGGAGCACGCGGCGATGCTCCACCATCTTGGCACCGCCATGTACCGCGTTGTCCAAACAATGGACCGCTGGGAGAGACAAGGAGTTCCCCCCCCCCCCTGGTCCCAGTGGGATTCGTCTCGCCCTTCCCCGGGAGTACGACGGGACGGCTGCAGGCTGCCAGGAGTTCCTGTTGCAGCTCTACCTGTACCTGGCAACCGTCCACCCGGCTCCTTCGGGCCGTGAGAGGGTGTCCGCCCTCGTCTAGTGCCTCTCTGGGAAAGCCCTGGAGTGGGCCAACGCCGTGTGAGGAGAGGGAGATGCGGCCTCCATCTGAGGCAGGGGACGAGGAGCGTATATTGATGACATTCTGATATACTCCGCTACACGCGCCGAGCATGTGTCCCTGGTGCGCAGGGTGCTTGGTCGCCTGTTGGAGCATGACCTGTACGTCAAGGCTGAGAAATACCTGTTCTTCCAGCAGTCCGTCTCCTTCCTAGGGTACCGCATTTCCACCTCAGGGGTGGAGATGGAGAGTGACCACATTTCAGCCGTGCGTAATTGGCCGACTCCCACCACGGTAAAGGAGGTGCAGCGGTTCTTAGGGTTTGCCAACTACTACCGGAGGTTTATCCAGGGTTTTGGTCAGGTAGCGGCTCCCATTACCTCACTGCTGAATGGGGGCCCGGTACGTTTGCAGTGGTCGGCTGAGGTGGACAGGGCTTTTGGTCACCTGAGGGCTCTGTTTACCTCGGCTCCCGTGCTGGCCTATCCGGATCCCTCTTTGGCGTTCATAGTGGAGGTGGACGCGTCCGAGGCTGGGATAGGAGCTGTGCTCTCTCAGCGCTCGGGCACGGCACCGAAGCTCAGCCCGGCGGAGCGAAACTATGACGTGGGGGACCGGGAGCTGTTGGCAGTCGTCAAGGCCTTGAATGCATGGAGACATTGGCTTGGGGGGCTAAACACCCTTTCCTCATCTGGACTGACCACCACAATCTGGAGTACATCCGGGCAGCGAGGAGACTGAACCCTCGTCAGGCAAGGTGGGCCATGTTTCACCCATTTTGTTTTCACCCTGTCCTACAGACCAGACTCCCAGAACGTGAAGGCAGACGCACTGTCCCAGCTGTATGACACAGAGGAGCGGCCCATGGATCATACTTCTGGCCTCCTGCCTGGTAGCTCTGGTGGTGTGGGAGCTGGACGCGAACATTGAGCAGGCGTTGCGTACAGAGCCCGCTCCCATCCAGTGTCCCGCTGGGCGTCTGTACGTCCCGTCTGCTGTCCGTGACCGGTTGATCTATTTGGCCCACACGTCACCCTCCTCTGGTCATCCTGGGATTGGTCGGACAGTGCGCTGTTTGAGCAGGAGGTACTGATGGCCTACCTTGGCTAAGGACGTGAGGGTTTATGTTTCCTCCTGCTCGGTGTGCTCCCAGTGTAAGGCTCCTAGGCACCTGCCCAGAGGGAAGCTACACCCCTTACCCGTTCCACAACGGCCGTGGTGGTGGATTTCCTTACCGATCCCCCCCCCCCCCCCCCCTCACAGGGTAACACCACGATCCTGGTCGTTGTGGATCGGTTCTCTAAGTCCTGCCGTCTCCTCCCTCTGCCCGGTCTCCCTACGGCCCTACAGACTGCGGAGGCCTTGTTTACGCATGTCTTCCGGCACTACGGGGTGCCTGAGGATAAAGTGTCTGATCGAGGTTCCCAGTTCACGTCGAGGGTCTGGAAGGCGTTCATGGAACGTCTGGGTCAGCCTTACCTCAGGTTTCCACCCCGTGAGTAATGGGCAGGTGGAGAGAGTAAACGAGGATGTGGGCAGGTTTCTGCGGTCTTATTGCCAGGACCGGACGGGGGAGTGGGCGGCGTTCGTGCCCTGGGCAGAGATGGCACAGAACTCGCTCCGCCACTCCTCCACTAACCTCTCCCCCTTCCAGTGCGTACTGGGGTACCAGCCGGTTCTGGTGACTTGGCATCAGAGTCAGACCGAGGCTCCTGCAGTGGACGACTGGTTCAAGCACGCGGAGGAGACATAGGAAGCTGCCCGTGTTCACCTTCAGCGGGCCGTGCTGCGCCAGAAAAACAGGGCAGACCGTCACCGCAGTGAGGCCCCTGTGTTCGCACCGGGGGACCGGGTTTTGCTCTCGACCCGAAACCTGCCCCCTCCGCCTGCCCTGCCAGAAGCTGGGCCCGCGGTTTGTGGGGCCATTTAAAGTCCTGAGGAGAGTGAACGAGGTTTGTTACAGGTTACAGCTTCCCCCCGATTACCGTATTAACCCCTCGTTCCATGTGTCTCTCCTCAGGCCGGTGGTGGCTGGCCCGCTCCAGGAGTCTGAGGTGCGGGAGGTTCCTCTGCCCCCTCTGGACATCGAAGGGGCCCCGGCATACTCCGTTCGCTCCATACTGGATTCGAGGCGTCGGGCGAGGGGCCTTCAGTACCTCGTGGAGTGGGAGGGGTACGGTCCGGAGGCGAGGTGCTGGGTTCCGGTCGAGGACGTGTTGGACCCTTCAATGCTGCAGGAGTTCCACCGTCTCCGTCCGGATCGCCCTGCGCCTCGCCCTCCGGGTCGTCCCCGAGGCCGGTTTCGGCGCGCTGCTGGAGCCGCGCGTCAAGGGGGGGTACTGTCACGACTTCCGCCAAAGTCAGTTCCTCTCCTTCTTCTAGCCATCATCGAGACACTTTTCCTTTTCCATTTGTTTTGTCTTGTCTTCTCACACACCTGGTCTCAATTTCCGTCATTACATGTTGTGTATTTAACCCTCTGTTTATTGTAAGTGCATGTGCACGTTTTCTCTGGTGCGCGACGGGTTTTGTACCCATTTGTTTGTGGTTCTGGTTACCGGTAGTTTTATGAATAAAACTGCTCCGTTGATTACCCAGTTTTGCTCTCCTGCGCCTGACTTCCCTGCCGCCAGTTACGCACTCCCTTACAGTATGTTCCTAGCTGCCAACTAGCTAGCCATTTAACATTGGCTAGAAATGCCCTGTTTAATCTACTATTCTCTATTAATTACTGTATTTCTATAGAACATAAGAAAGGCATTTGAACCCTCTGGAGGGCCTGTTACAAAAATGGTATCTGTTTTTCTCTATATGGTTTCCTTGACAGTTATTGGTGACCATTTGCACATCACACCATGGTAGGCGTTTTTTTAATTCAATCTCACAAGTATAATAATCAAGTGAGGAGCTTAGTTTAAGCAGGTCATCATGTATTAGAAATGGTCGGTCTTAATTTTGGATTTAACATACTTTACATGTAATCAATTATTTTGCATTTGAATGTAATAAATCATATGACTGCAGGATGCAAAGTATAATATTGTTTGATTTAGGCTATGAATTATGTTATGAGGAGAAATGTAAAGGCATCTATATTAGTGAGTATAGATGTGGGCAAATCTATCACTGAATCAAGAACAAGTTAACTTCTACTTGGTCACCATCCCGGATCCGGGAGCATCCTCATCAGTAAAAAAGCTGACTAGCATAGCCTAGCATAGCGCCACAAGTAAATACTAGCATATAAATATCATGAAATCACAAGTCCAAGACACCAAATGAAAGATACACATCTTGTGAATCCAGCCATCATTTCCGAATTTAAAATGTTTTACAGCGAAAACACAATATAGCATTATATTAGCTTACCACAATAGCCAACCACACAACCGCATTCATTCACCGCAAAGGTAGCGATTGCAAAAAAACAGCAAAAGATATAAAATTATTCACTAACCTTGACAAACTTCATCAGATGACAGTCCTATAACATCATGTTACACAATACATATATGTTTTGTTCGAAAATGTGCATATTTAGCAGTACAAATCGTGGTTTTACAATGTGAATACTTAGCCAAACTGCACAAAATTATCCGGATATATTTCTGACACTCACCTAATCTAATCAAAGAACTCATCATAAACTTTACTAAAAAATACATGTTGTACAGCAAATGAAAGATACACTAGTTCTTAATGCAATCGCCGTGTTAGATTTTTTTAAATAACTTTAGTACGACATACAGCTTACGTTATAGCGAGACAGCGCCTGCAATGAGGGCGGAAAATAGAACTAAACATTTTCCACAGAAATACGAAATAACATCATAAATGGTTCCTACTTTTGCTGAGCTTCCATCAGAATCTTGTACAAGGAGTCCTTTGTCCAGAATAAATCGTTGTTTGGTTTTAGAATGTCCTCTTCGCCTGTCGAATTAGCAACCATAGCTAGCCATGTGGCGCAAACGTGCCCAACTTCACTTGACGCAAAGAAAAGAAAATTCCAAAACTCGCAATAAACGTTCAATAAACTGATACAACTCGGTTGAAAAAAACTACTTTATGATGTTTTTATCACATCTATCAAATAAAATCAAAGCCGGAGATATCTAACGTGTATACCGAAAGCTTTTCAGAAGGCAATCTGGGGTTCCTTCTCGCGCCTTCAAAGACAATGAAATTTCTAGTCACGTCATTCCAAAAGCTCTTGTTCGGCCTCAGATCAAGGTAGACACCCCATTCCACCTCCCACTGCCTGTTGACATCTAGTGGAAGGCGTATGAAGTGCATGTATATCCATAGATTTCAGGCAAATTAATAGGAAGGCCCTGGAACAGAGCCTCGATTTCAGATTTTTCACTTCCTGTCAGGAAGTTTGCTGCAAAATGAGTTCTGTTTTACTCACAGATATAATTCAAACGGTTTTAGAAACTTGAGAGTGTTTTCTATCCAATAGTAGTAATAATATGCATATTGTACGAGCTAGAATAGAGTACGAGGAAGTTTAATTTGGGCACGATTTTTTACAAAGTGAAAATAGCGCCCCCTATTGAGAAAAGGTTAACCGCTCAACACAGAAAAGCCGCATGTGCGCACTCCCTCAAATCGTTTGGAGAAAATATCCTTTCAATTTTATTCAGATTTTTTCAATTGTATTCTTCATACCATAAAATATTATAATGCCACGGAATTCTAAACAAATCTGCTAAATCTGCTTAACTAATGTAAAAGTCTTGAAATGAGACTAAAAAGAAAGCGTTTAACACTTGTATACCACATACAGCCTCTTTGCTGAACTTCTCCTTTGGCTGTTTATTTTTGATTCTACAAGGCAAATATGATACTGCACATCTTCACCTATATTTTACACAATTTTAATTTTCTAATATGTTCAACACTTTTCAATCCTTTTATGTATGGCGTTAGGATAGTTAAAAGTACTTTACCCTAAACATAATCAGATTTTTGTCATATTAAATGGTGTGTTTTGTTACTTATATTTGCTATAACTGACTCTACAAATATTTATGATTTTGGCATAATTTCTCTGTAGCCCAAACACAGGCATACAGTTGAAGTCAGAAGTTTACATACACTTAGGTTGGAGTCATTAAAACTTGTTTATCAACCACTCCACAAATTTCTTGTTAACAAACTATAGTTTTGGCAAGTCGGTTAGGACATCTACTTTGTGCATGACACAAGTCATTTTTCCAACAATTGTTAACAGAGATTATTTCATTTATAATTCACTGTATCACAATTCCAGTGGGTCAGAAGTTTACATACACTGAGTTGACTGTGCCTTTAAACAGCTTGGAAAATACCAGAAAATGATGTCATGGCTTTAGAAGCTTCTGATAGGCTGATTGACATCATTTGAGTCAGTTGGAGGTGTACCTGTAGATGTATTTCAAGGCCTACCTTCAAACTCAGTGCCTCTTTGCTTGACATCATGGGAAAATCAAAAGAAATCAGCCAAGACCTCAGAAAAATATTGTAGACCTCCACAAGTCTGGATCATCCTTGGGACCAATTTAAAGCACCTGAAGGTACCATGTTCATCTGTACAAAACAATAGTACGCAAGTATAAACACCATGGGACCACACAGCCATCATACCGCTCAGGAAGGAGCGAGAAGGAGTTCTGTCTCCTAGAGATGAACGTACTTTAGTGCGAAAAGTGCAAATCAATCCCAGAACAACAGCAAAGGACCTTGTGGAGATGCTGGAGGAAACAGGTACAAAAGTATCTATATCCACAGTAAAACGAGTCATATATCGACATAACCTGAAAGACCGCTCAGCAAGGAAGAAGCCACTGCTCAAAAAACGTCATAAAAAAAGCCAGACTACGGTTTGCAACTGCACATGGGGACAAAGATCATACCTTTTGGAGAAATGTCCTCTGGTCGGATGAAACAAAAATAGAACTGTTTGGCCATAATGACCATCATTATGTTTGGAGGAAATAGCGAGAGGCTTGCAAGCCGAAGAACAACATCCCATCCGTGAAGCACGGGTTGGCAGCATCATGTTGTGGGGGTGCTTTGCTGCAAGAGGGACTGGTGCACTTCACAAAATAGATGGCATCATGAGGTAGGAAAATTATGTGGATATATTTGTCACGAACCGGCTCAAAGTCCGTAACAAGAAGGGAGACAACGTGGAGTTAAGGAATAACAAAAATATATTTATTAACTGAAATAACCCAAATACAATTAACAATGGTGTGTGTAGTCAGTAATCAGTAGTGTAAGTGAGTGGTTGCGTGCATAAATATGATCATGAGGGGTGAAAGACGCCAAAGCAAACAAACATCACCCAACTTATTGTGGGAAGCTTGTGGAAGGCTACCCGAAACGTTTGACCCAAGTTAAACAATTTAAAGGCAATGCTACCAAATACTAATTGAGTGTATGTAAACTTCTGACCCACTGGGAATGTGATGAAAGAAATAAAAGCTGAAATAAATCCTTCTCTCTACTATTATTCTGACATTTCACATTCTTAAAATAAAGTGGTGATCCTAACTGACCTAAAACAGGGAGTTTTTACTGGGATTAAATGTCAGGAATTTTGAAAAACTGAGTTTAAATGTATTTGGCTAAGGTGTATGTAAACTTCCGACTTCAACTGTACATGTTTAACTTCCATCCTCTAAGGCCAGGAGCAAAACAATGTATGAATTAATGGTTGGATCAGAATCCCCGTTATAATCATTGATAATTAAGTAAAACCAGAAGTCCAAATCCCTATCTCCATCCACGGCTAATTTAGGAAAGGGACAATTTTAGCTACCTAGCTAGCCACCGGTGGACAACAACACAACGAGATGCAACAATTCAAGTTGTTTGTGTCAATGACATATGCTTTCAATGCAATTTGATAGGAGTGATGCCAAAATACAAGCTGGCTTCCCTTGACACTTTTTTTGGTGCGCCAGGACCATTCACAGTTAAGCTCACTCAGTTTAGCTCAATGTTGATTGGCAAAATGTTTATCAAGGGAGGCCAAATGTTTGCTGGCTTCCCTTGCAATCCCTGCTACGGGTGGCAACAATGTCATATTAGTTTGGACCGGACAGCATCAGATAGATGGCCTACATGTCACATCTTCTCCTGCTACTCCCCTCCGGTGTACAACGTCGCCAGAATACTAACCACCGGTCCTGGGATTCATCATTACGCGCACCTGTCAATCATTATGATTTACACCTGGACTTCATTACCTTCATCATTTCCTCCCCTTTATATGTCACTCTCTTATGTTTTCTCACCAGTTGGTATTGTCCTTGTGTACCGGCGTTTAGCCACATGGATTTGTCTCGTTCCTGGTTTTGTTGTTTTATTAAACGTTTCACCTGCTTCCCGACTCACAGCGCTGGCGCTTCGCACGCTGTTCCGAAGAGGTCTGCGAGAGGAGGGTCAGACAGAACTGGCATGTCGGTACAACAACCGCACCCTGGACGCACTCATTGCGATGGCCACCCGCCTGGATAACCTTCTCCGGGAGCGTCGGCATTCTCATCACTTCTCTCCCTCCTTCGGCGAGTACTCGCGATCAGAGCCTCAACCCAAGGAGGTAGGGGTCACAACGCAGACGGATACAGCTGGGGCTATGTCTGTACTGTGGGCAAGGAGGGCACAAGCTCCAGCGGTGTTCGGTACGTCGGGATCCACTAGAGCAGAGGGACAGTCACGTGATGTTTCATCCCCTGGACCAGGAGTGAGTATTCCAGATTCAGCTCTTCCTACTATACTATTTTTGGTGTCCATCACTCTGACTGACTTTCCCTTATGTACTGTGTCAACCACTTTAGTGGATTCCGGCGCTGCAGGGAACTTTATGGATCAGACCCTTGCCTCCTCCCTCAACATTACCATCTACCCGCTTTTCTCTCCTTTTCCTGTTCAAGGTCTCGACTGTCGGCCATTAGGATCTGGGACCATCACACACATCACTCAACCACTCACCCTCACCGTGGAGTCCAATCACCAGGAGAGCCTCTCCTTCTTCATGACGTGCACCAGTTCACAAAATCATCCTCTGCCTCCCTTGGCTCCAACCCCATAACCCTACCATCTCATGGTCGAGGATGAAAATCCCAGACTGGTCACCTGAATGCCGGAATACCTGCTTCCCTGTCCCCTGTGGTTCCATGTCTGTTGAGAGTCCCATGGTTGTTCTTCAGCTCAACATCCCAGAGGAATACCAGGACCTAAAGGAGTTATTCTCCAAGACCCACGCTACTTGTCTCCCTCCTCAACACCCCTGGGACTGTGCCATTGACCTGTTTTCCAGTGCTGCACCTTTGTGCAGACGCATCTACCCTCTGTCTGTTGCTGAGACCCAGGCTATGGAGGATTACATTCAAAAAGGCACTCCAACAGGGTTTCATCCGCACATCCACATCCCCTGCGTCGGCTGGTTTCTTCTTCGTTGCCAAGAAGGAGGGATGATTACGCCCCGTATCGATTACTGAGGACTCAATGACATCACCAAGAAGTATTGGTACCCTCTCCTGTTGGTGCCGTCAGCCATCGAGCAGCTCCACGGGGCCCAGTTCTTCACCAAACTGGAACTGCGGAGTGCCTACAATCTCATCCGCATCCGGGAGGGGGATGAGTGGAAGATGGCGTTCAGCACAATGTCTGGTCATTACAAGTATTTGGTTATGCCCTTTGGCTTAGCCAATGCTCCGTCAGTGTTCCAGGCATTCGTCAATGAGGTGTTCAGGGACATGATCAGACAGCAGGTGATTGTATACATCGATGACATCCTGATATTCTTGACCAACCTGAAAAATCACATCACCCACGTTCGAGCAGTCCTGGAACGCCTCTTGGTCAATCACCTGTTCGTCAAGGCAGAGAAGTGCCAATTCCACCAGAGGGATGTATCCTTCTTGGGTTACCAAATCAGCCCGCAGGGAGTAAGGATGGAGGACAAGAAGGTAGATGTGGTAAGGTCAACCACCATCAAGGGGTTACAGCGGGTTTTGGGGTTTGCCAACTTCTACCTCCTCTTCATCAGGAACTGCAGCGCCGTCGCCGCCCCTCTCACCTCCCTCCTCAAGGGTGGGCTTCATAGGCTGGTGTGGTCTCCAGCAGCCGACGAGGCCTTTCGTCTCCTCAAGGGGTGTTTCACCTCCGCCTCCTTGCTAAAACACCCAGATCCCACGTTACCTTTTGTGGTTGAGGTAGACGCATCTGAGGTGGGCGTGGGAGCAGTTTTGTCACAAAGACAGTTTAACCTATTGAAATTGTATCCATGTGCTTTTTTCTCCAAGAAACTGTCCTCCGCAGAGAGGAATTATGATGTCAGTGATCGGGAGCTCCTGGCGATGAGGTTGGCATTAGAGTGGAGACACTGGCTGGAGGGTGGTAAGGAACCATTCGTCATCCTCACTGACCATCGGAACCTAGAGTGCATACGGACAGCGAGGAGACTGACTCCGCGCCAAACCAGGTGGGCACTTTTCTTCACCAGGTTCGACTTCACTCTGACCTATCGCCCAAGTTCTAAGAACATCAAGGCCGATGCTCTGTCCCATATCTACGATTCAGGAAAAGTTCCTGTCCAGAGGACACCCGAGTCGTGGGTCTAGTGGTTTGGGACGTAGATGTGGACATCCGCCAGGCTCTAGTGAAGTAGCCCGCACCCCGGAAATGTCCTCCCCAGCGCATCTACGTTCCAACAGGGATTAGAGATTGTCGTCGCTGGACATCCAGGTATTTCTCGCACCATCCACTCCATCGCTGAGAAGTACTGGTGGCCCACCTTGGTGCAGGATGCACTCGGTATGTCAACTCCTGTTCCGTATGCGCTCAAACCAAGTTCCCCCGGAATGCTCCAGCAGGGAAGCTCCTGCCGCTTCCCGTGCCTCGGTGACCTTGGTCACATCTATCCATTGACTTTGTAACTGATCTTCTTCGATTAATCCCTCTTCCTGGTCTCCCCACTGCTCTCCAGGTCCCAGAAGCACTCTTCCAGCAGGTCTTCCAGCATTATGGCCTTCCAGAGGACATCGTCTCCGGCCATGGCCCTCAATTCACATCACGAGTTGAGGTCCTTCTTGGAGAAGCTCAGGGTTACGGTCAGCCTCACTTCCGGGTATCGGCCTTAGTCAAACGGGCAGGTGGAGAGGATGAACCAGGAGCTGGGGAGGTTCCTGAGGAGTCACTGTCAGGACTGGCAGGGTGAGTGGGCACGATTCCTTCCCTGGGTAGAGTACGCCCAGAGCTCCCTACGTCACTCCTCCACTGGGTTGACCCCCTTCCAGTGTGTTTTGGGTTTCCAACCGGCCCTGGCCCCATGGACACCGGGCCAGACCGCGGCTCCTGTGGTAGATGAGTGGTTCCGGCGCGCAAAGGAGGTGTGGAGTGATGCGCACGTAAGACTCCAGCACGCCGTCAGAAGGAACATCATCGTCAGAAGGAACAGGCAGGCCGCCATCGCAGTGAGACCCCTGTGTTCCATCCTGGGTACCGCGTCTGGCTCTCTACCAGGAACCTCCCACTCCTCCTGCCCTGCAAGAAACTGAGCCCCCAGTTTGTGGGGCCGTTCTAGGTTCTCCGGAGAGTCCACGAAGTGACATACAGGTTACAACTACCCAGTCACTATCGTATCTCACCCTCTTTTCATGTCTCCCTTCTCAGGCCGGTGGTTCCTGGTCCCCTCGCGGATACTGTCCCCCACGACACAGCTCCACCCCACCCCTGGACATTGAGGGGGTCCGGCATATGCTGTCAGATCCCTACTGAACTCCCGACATCATGGGGGTCGGTCCCAGTATCTGGTGGACTTGGAGGGGTATGGCCCAGAGGAGCGGTGTTGGGTTACGGTGGAGGACATTCTGGACCCCAACATCATCCGTGATTTCCACCTTCGCCACCCGGACCGACCCGCTCCTCATCCTTGGGGTCGTACCTCTGGACGGTGTCATCCTGCGGCTGGAGCCGCGCATCAGAGGGGAGGTACTGTCACATCTTCTCCTGCTTCCTCCCCTCCGGTGTACGAAGTCGCCAGATTACTAACCACCGGTACTGGGATTCATCATTACGCGCACCTGTTAGTCATTATGAGTCACACCTGGACTTTACCTTCATCATTTCCTCCCCTTTATGTCACTCTCATGTTTTCTCACCAGTTGGAATTATCCTTGTGTACCGGCGTTTAGCCACATGGATTTGTCTCATTCCTGGTTTTGTTGTTTTATTAAACGTTTCACCTGCACCTGCTTCCCGACTCACAGATCCGTTATTACCCTACACACAGAGGGGCGCTGTTTCGCTCGCTCAGATGCTTTCTCCGATGAGATACATTCAGCCTCTTATGAATTGAAGGAAAATTCTGAAATACAGAGAAAAATAAATGATTTCTCTTTTTCTTGGTAAATTTTTGGGGAGAAGCCCGGCTTCCCTTGGCATCCATGACTACACACCACTCCTGGGAAGCCAGGCCCAGCCAATCAGAATGAGTTTTTCCCCACAAAAGGGCTTTATTACAGACAGAAATACTCCTCCCCAGCTTCTTGATACGCCATACCTGTCAAGTGGATGGATTATCTTGGCAAAGGAGAAATGCTCATTTAACAGGGATATAAACAAATTTGTGCACAAAATTTGAGAGAAATATGCCTTTTGGGCGTATGGAACATTTCTGGGAACTTTTATTTCAGCTCATGAAAAATGGGATCAACACTTTATTAACCTCACTAGGGTATTTGGGACGGTAGCGTCTCACCTCGTCAACAGCCAGTGAAACTGCAGGGCGCCAAATTCAAAACAACAGAAATCCCATAATTAAAATTCCTCAAACATACAAGTATTTTACACCATTTTAAAGATACACTTGTTGTAAATCCAGCCACAGTGTCCGATTTCAAAAAGGCTTTACGACGAAAGCACACCAAGCGATTATGTTAGGTCAGAGCCAAGTCACAGAAAAACACAGCCATTTTTCCAGCCAAAGAGAGGAGTCACAAAAAGATCTTCATCAGACGACACTCATAGGACTTCATGTTACACAATAATGTATGTTTTGTTCGGTAAAGTTCATATTTATATCCAAAAATCAGAGTTTACATTGGCGCGTTATGTTCAGTAGTTCCAAAACATCCGGTGATTTTGCAGAGAGCCACATCAATTTACAGAAATACTCATAATAAACATTGCTAAAAGATACAACTGTTATGCATGGAATTTTAGATCCACTTCTCCTTAATGCAACCACTGTGTCAGATTTCAAAAAAACTTTACGGAAAAAGCACACCATGCAATAATCTGAGTACAGCGCTCAGAGCCCAAACAACCCAAACAGATAACCGCCATGTTGTGTAGTCAACAGAAGTCAGAAATAGCATTATAAATATTCACTTACCTTTGATGATCTTCATCAGAATGCACTCGCAGGAATCCCAGTTCCACAATAAATGTTTGTTTTGTTCGATAATGTCCATCATTTATGTCCAAATACCAAATTTTTGTTCGCGCGTTTAGCCCAGTAATCAAAATTCATGAGGCGCGATCACTAGGTGCAGACGAAAAGTCAAAAGGTTCCGTTACAGTCCGTAGAAACATGTCAAATGATGTATAGAATCAATCTTTAGGATGTTTTTAACATAAATCTTCAATAATGTTCCAACCGGAGAATCCTTTTGTCTTTAGAAATGCAATGGAACGCAAGCTAACTATCACGTGAACGCGCATGGTCAGCTCGTGGCTCTCTGTCAGACCTCTGACTCAATCCCCTCTCATTCGCCCCCACTTCACAGTAGAAGCATCAAACAAGGTTCTAAAGACTGTTAACATCTAGTGGAAGCCTTAGGAAGTGCAATATGACCCCATAGACACTATGTATTCGATAGGCAAAGAGTTGAAAAACTACAAACCTCAGATTTCCCACTTCCTGGTTGGATTTTTTCTCAGGTTTTTGCCTGCCATATGAGTTCTGTTATACTCACAGACATCATTCAAACAGTTTTAGAAACCTCAGAGTGTTTCCTATCCAAATCCACTACTAGAAGCATATTCCAGCTTTTATGGCTGAGTAGCAAGCAGTTTAATTTGGGCACGCTTTTCATCCAAAATTCCCAATGCTGCCCCCTACCCTAGAGAAGTTAATTGAGTTTGTATTTTTGTTCAGTATAATAAAAAATTAAAAAAATATATGTAACGGCTGTCGTAGTCGTTCTCCTCCTCAGACGAGGAGGAGCATGGATCGGACCAAGATGCGGATTGGTAAGTATTCATGTTTTAATGGGAAAACAACAAACACTACAAAATACAACAACCAACAACCGTGACTAACCTGAAACAGTCCTGTGTGGCCCAAACACTGACACAGGAACAAACACCCACAAAACACAAGTGAAACCCTGGCTGCCTTTGTATGATTCTCAATCAGGGACAACGATTCACAGCTGTCTCTGATTGAGAATCATACCAGGCCGAACACAAAATCCCAACATAGAAAATCAAACCTAGACCAACCCACCCAACTCACGCCCTGACCAACTAAAACAAATACATGACAAAGGAAAACAGGTCAGGAACGTGACAATATAACCTTCATTCCAGAGCCTGGGTGCCGAGCAGTTATGCCAAATTGGCCACTGGTAACCATACCAGCCTACTGTAGTTTAATTCATACCAAGTAACACACAGGCATAGACAACTCAGCTTGAATAGACCTGCTAGTCATTGAAAAAACATTTTATGATGGAGATAAGTCATAGGTTTAAATATCATCTATGGTATTGAAAAATCTACATCTCCTTCCCGAAATAATAGTAGCACCAATCCATAGGCAAGCTTGCTCACTGTCTAACAATAGTGGATAGGCAAAATGAACCTACTTTTCATTTGTAGCCAAAGGCATATCCCATCTAAATGTTTCTGAGTGCTGTGAGATCTTTTATTTCGGCAAACAGTGCTTTTGTCACCCAGACTTATTTAGCTTATCTTCCCAATGTTAAAACAGGAATGGCCAATCTTCCTCCTGGAAAGCTACTGGGTAGCCTACCCTATAGACTTTTGTTTCAGCCCTGCTCTAACACACCTGATTCTACTCATTAGCTGCTCATCTTGACTTTGATTAGCTGAATCAGGTGTGTTAGAGCAGGGCTGTAACAAAAGACTACCTAGCTCTAAAGGATAATATTTTAATTTGCTAATAAGACATAATTTGTTGATGATAAAGTAATGTGTTAAAAGGTTAATTATAAGTATAAATTAAAACATAATGGTGATACCAAACACTTTATTGTGATGTATGGTTTCATACAAAAAAACTGAAACAATGTTCCTCCCTTATTCCTCCATTGTGATTACAGTACAATTCATCAACCATCACAACTACTCAGAGGCCTGGGAAGAGGTAGAACTGCTTTGTTAGAGTGACTCGGTCTTTGGTTGGCATCTGTCCGCTTTTTCTCATGTGGGTCTTTTCAAAGCGAACCATGACCTGTATGGAGGAAAATACAAACATGTTATTGTGGCTCAAAGTAAATCAAAGGTGATCAATTATTCCATACAGCGCAATGAGGAAAGAACATTGTCAACTGTTCTGTTTCCAGATACTTGCCTTCCTGAATAACTCTTCTATATGATCATCACAGGCATAGGTGTTGAATGTCTCCATGATGTGTTGGACAAAAAAGGTGCCCATCTTTGGATCTCTGTAGGACTTAGTATCTGAAAGGGCAGGGAATGTAATGAGGGTTTACAAACAATATAATGCCTGAGAATGTGTTAATATGACCCACTAACCTGGTGTACAGGACAGGAGGGAGATGAAGTCCTTTTCGTTGTGCTCCCTCCAGATTGAGTCACTCTCTAACTCCAGGTCATGGCTGGGCCCAGGCACCGTGTCACTGACCCAAACAAGCCCATCATTGTCTGAAACAACAGGCAAATCCTCTTTAAAATGGAGGCATTCTCCTCAAGTTAAAGTCAGTACAAAAGGTTTACATACATTTTGGAAAAACAATACTTTTTTTTCAATGAAAGGATTACCTCCCCTGCAGGCCTGAATGAGGATGACTTTGGGTTTGTTAACCAGTGCTTTGCAGTTATCTGTATTCAGGTGTGTGAAGATGTTGGTGATGGGAAAGACATCAGGTTTAGGTTCCCCTTCCTTGTAGTGGACACCCATGATGGCTCCCAGCTCCCCGTGAGACATCATCACCACGAAGACACTGTCTGACAATAAGTGCTCCTCACGTTTAGAGAATGCTTTCACAGCCTCGTCCATCTCCTGCAAGAGCACACTGAGTCAGTCACAGTGGAGACAAACCATAGACTAAGGAAACATGTAGACATTCTTCTGGAAGCAGGAGAGATGTTTCCTCCCCCTGTGTACCTGTCCAGACAGGTTTCTATGTTTCACCACATCATATCCCAGATCCCTGAGAAGCCTCTCTATGTTCTCCTCGTCCTTCACTGCACCTCGTCTCAGCATGCTCTTATCATCAAACTCCACGTTGTTTATGAGCAGGGCCAGGCGCTTCCGACCAGACTTATCCATTGGAGGGTAAATCTTATAGCGCAAAGCAATGACAGGTGCAAAGGTTATTTAACAGAAATACAGCCTAGCAACAATTCAACTCAATCAAAATATGTGGAGAAATTGGTCCCAATTTACAAGTCGTGCTAAAACCACTCTGTAATAATAGTGTAGGTACACATTGTTACACAGTTATTGCAGTTTGTGAAACTACAAATTTAAACTTTGATAGTTTGTTTACACTGTAGGACTATACTTTCACGCCAAGACTTATTTTTTAAATATTTTTTATTTATTTATATTAACTCAAATGACTGTGTTTCCTAAACTGTGCCACAGGTAACCCCAGGGGTTCGAAAGCAAGCTCATTGGTCTAATAAGAGAACTATAAACTCAGAAGCTAATTCTATTGGGGCACTCAGAAAACCGATACATGTACACTGATCTATCCTTTGACAACCAAGTGGAGCTTGAACCTCGCAACCCTTCCTCTGAAGAATGTCCTTCTTAAAGTCACTGGTGCTGGGGATGAGGTCAGAGGACACCTGGTGCTCCTCCTGCTGTGATAACTGGGGCGATGATGGTGCTGCAGGGAAAACGTAGCATGTTACATTTAATTTACAGTATCTGCAAAGTTTTTTAAAAATCTTATCAAGTCTAAGAGAAGTTTGGGATTGTGACAGATCTCACTGAATGGTGTATCAGTTTCACTCACTCATCTTGGCCGGCTGCCTGGGGTCCAGACCCAATTTGTCATAAAGTCCAGGATCTCTCTTCTGAACTCGGGCAATCATCTTCTCACTGGCTTTGCTCCCTTTGTTCCGCACCATATCGATGAGGCATCGTGCCTGCTTTGTCTTAGTGCTGTTCTCCTCCTTCACTGAGTCTGTTTCTTCATCGTTCAGCACCTGGTCCTCCAAAAGGTCGTCCAGGAGCTGCTTGATCACTGGCTTTGACACACTGTCTATGAATGTCTTCCGAGCATTGAAGAGTACCTTGTCTGGTGAAAGTAAATAGGATTAAATCAGAGCTACAATTTAATCATTGTTGGAGCAATGTCTAAGTCTTATGCATCTGCTTTGTAATTGTGCATACAATGTATTATACATTCCTATTCATCCTTTAAAGTGGAAATCTGCAGCTCGAACAATAACAAAGTTACACCCTGCCACTGATTTGGTAAACAGCTGAGGGATAGGGCTGGTGAAATGTAACCACTCTCAAACTCATGGACAGAGCTATGGATGCAAAGACTGACCATCCATGATATCAACATTATAGTTTTAACCATGTTTTGAGGCTATACAGTGTTTGTTAACATTTACATTGTTAACACACAAATGGATAAACCAAGTTTATATTTTGATGGGTAGGGCAATTGAACTAAACTCATGAGTCATCTATAAGTTATATTCTTCAAGAATCAATGGGTATATCATAAATGTAATACAGACAGACACACATAGCCCTAAAGGACACCGAGGGCTAAGATACACACACACACACACACACACACACACACACACACACACACACACACACACACACACACACACACACAAAGAGAGAAAGATAAACAAATTATCACACACGCACGCGCATTATTATCAAATTAACTGTTCCCGATAGAAAAAAAGGGGGATAGACCGTGCATCGTGCAGGTCAGTCTTGAGTTCGAAGGCTATAGCGAAAGTGAAAGTATGCATGCTGTAGAAATGCAAAACAATTGCCCAAAATTACAACAAAAACATTGCAATATTCTTTATATTTATATTTGTCAGAGTAGTTCAAATAAATACCATGTTTGTTTCAACTTTTTTACCTAAGCAAAACAGCCGATAATGTTTACATTTTAATGATTTACCTGCCATTCCTTAGATGAAGTGGATGAAGCTATGCTCTTCTTTCTGCCAGCTATTTCGGATAGGATAAAGATATGCCTATGCGTTTTCTTCTGTCGTGTTTTATTTAGGCACCACTGTCTGTCTGTCTTCAGTATTGATCATGTGGTAGTAACAACAATGTATGTTCTGTGTCCCAGGTTACAGATGGAGGAGGCAGCAGCATACGCTAACAACCACCAGGGGGCAGCCCAGTCCCAGCCTGCCATCGCA
Source organism: Salvelinus namaycush (assembly GCF_016432855.1). Classification (NCBI taxonomy): domain Eukaryota; kingdom Metazoa; phylum Chordata; class Actinopteri; order Salmoniformes; family Salmonidae; genus Salvelinus; species Salvelinus namaycush. The sequence goes on from NC_052329.1 coordinate 28,429,187, forward strand.
CCCTTCAGCAAATTTGAAGAGAGGAAAACCAAGGAGATATCACGGAAAGTCAACACAATGACTAAGTTTTTCACTCCCTCAGCAAAGACACCACCCAAGAAAGGTAGGATCCATGTATATGAGATAGGGTTTACCGTTTATAGTGTTTTGTTTCTCTGCCTAATGTTGGAGCACAGTTCCTCTTTCCCCCCTCTTTCAGAACTCTGCTCCACTAACCCCCCCCCCCCCCCCCCCCCCCCGTTACTGTGGAGAAGGTCACATGGGGAATCCAGCTACAGTTCCCTAGATGTTCAACCCTCTCCCTGACCCAGTCTGTAATACCTATATATTTCATGCAGACCACCATATTCCCTGTGCCCACGAACGCCAAGGTTACCTGTCTAAATGACTATCGCCCCGTAGCACTCACAGCTGTAGCCATGAAATGCTTTGAAAGGCTGGTTATGGCTCACATCAACACCATCATTCCAGACACCCTGGACACACTCCAATGTGTATACCGCCCCAGCAGATCCAGAGATGACACAATCTCTATTGCACTCCACACTGCCCTTTCCCACTTGGACAAAAGGAACACTTACGTTAGAATGCTGTTCATTGACTACAGCTCAGCATTCAACACCGTAGTGCCCTTGAAGCTCATTACTAAGCTAAGGTCCCTGGGACTGAACACCTCCCTCTGCAACTGGATTCTGGACATCCTGACGGGCCGCCCCCGGGTGTTGAGGGTAGGCAACAACACATCCGCCACACTGACCCGCAACACGAGTGCCCCTTAGGGGACTGAAAAGATTTGTCATGGGCCCTCGGATCCTCAAAAAGTTATATAGCTACAGCATCGAGAGCATCTTGACTGGCTGCATCACTGCTTGGTATGGCAACTGCTTTCATGTGGAACCATGCATTTGATGAGTAGCAAAAAGGGACTAGCTAAAATCAGATTGCAGAAGGATGTTTTGTGAAATCACAACTCCGCAAGCTGTGCTGGTAAAGTATGACATGAAAAAAGACCCACCCTTATTTTCTCCACTTCCCATCCAAAGGCTGGCTGAAAGCCAGTCTTTTATATCCACCACCTATGGAATATTGTACATACACGCAGGCATATCATTCCCTCCATTATCGGTGTCCTCCACCCTCCTAAACTCTGTCCCTGGCGAGGCCCAGTCGACCCCCAGCCCCTCAGTGAGCCGCAAGCCCTTAGAGACGGACCGCACCACACGAGAGTTCATCGACTTCCTCAAGACACTGAAACCTGGTAGGGAGATCTTCAAACAGTGCCGGGCCTTCACAGAGAGCACGGCCTGCAAGAGGGTGAGTAGTACACTACAATAGCACCAGGGGCTTCTGAATGTGGAGAGCCTGATGAGTCCCATGGGGGTTACCTCTATTCATTCACCCCTCCGGCTTGGGTTTGGACCATTTCACTTCCTCATCGTAGAACAGAAGGATGACAAAAACAAACGCAAAAAACAAACATTTGGTTATTCACTCAATGCTCTGGAGTAACATCAGCGTGAACTCAGCGTGAACTCGCCCTTAAACTTGAAATGAAGGACAATATACGACAATCCCTTCAAGCTAATAGTGCGCTGGTTCCACAGGACCTGGGTGCTGATGAGCTGTCTGAGTGTGTTTAGGACTTCTACCAGAACCTGTCAGACCGCCTGCAAACACACTTCGAAGGTACACCTCTCCTTTCCTCACCTCTAATACTCTAATACCAGATCATTAAGGATATCTTGAAACAGGGGCTTGATGATAAAGTTGCAGGTGAGAATGAACACACTCTGATCCTTTCTGAGAGCTATCTATAGGTGGGCCTTGAATGACTCACATTTACTGTTTTCCCGTCTGTTACCGTGTTGACCCCAGGGTCGTCGGAGCGCGTGGAGAGTGCGATGGACGAGGTAGAGAGGTACATGATGACACGTCTCTACGATGAGGTCTTTTGTCCTGAGACCACAGACGATGAGAAGAAAGACCTGGCTGTTCAGAAGAGAAACAGGTAAAGACAATGAAACTGATATGATACCGAGTATGAGCATTGAAGCTGCTGTATGCCTCCTTGTGCATCTGTTCACTAAAGTGTGTGTGTGTGGGTTGCAGGGCCTTGCATTGGGTCACCATTGAGATGCTGTGTGCCCCTGTGGATGAGGAGATTCCTGAGGTGTCTGATAATGTGGTCAAAGCAATCACAGGTCAGACTTTAGCCTGTATTAATTAGTTTTTAGTTTTTTTACAAAGAGACCCCAACACTGACTGAACATGCATGTGATGTATAATGTTATCATAGCACATTAACTACCACTCTGTTCCACCCTGACTTCCTGTAGACGTGATAGAGATGGACTCGAAGCGTGTGCCCAGGGACAAGCTGACCTGCATCACTCGCTGCAGCAAGCTGTCACGTTCCTGACCTGTTTTCTGTTGTTTGGTATGTGTTTATTGGTCAGGGCGTGAGTTTTGGGTGGGCAGTCTATGTTTTCTGTTTCTATGTTGGTTTTGGGTTGCCTGGTATGGCTCTCAATTAGAGGCAGGTGTTTGACGTTTCCTCTGATTGAGAGTCATATTAAGGTAGGTTGTTCTCACTGTTTGTTTGTGGGTGATTGTCTTCCGTGTCAGTAGATGTTACCACACGGGACTGTTTCGGTTTGTCTGTTCCTGTTCGTGTGTTCTTCGTTTCATGTAAGTTCGTAGTTTAGGTCTGTTTAGTTCGTGTTGTTATTTTTGTAATCTTTCCAAGTGTTTGTTTTTCGTGTCTCGTCGTTTGATTTAATAAATCATTATGTATTCACAACCCGCTGCATATTGGTCGAATCACTACTCCTCCTCTTCGTATGAAGAGGAGGAGGAATGCCGTTACACAAGCACATATTCAATGCCATCAAGACCACCAAGAAGGAGGCGGCATCTGCTGATGACTTCCTGCCCACCCTCATCTACATCGTCTTGAAGGCCAACCCTCCGCGACTGCAGTCCAACATTCAGTACATCACCCGCTTCTGTAACCCTAGCCGCCTCATGAGCGGAGAGGACGGATACTACTTTACCAACCTGGTGAGAGGGCTGTGTACGCAAAGCAAACAGACAGACAAGCTGTACCAAACAAAGTCAAATACACATACACTGTACACATATTAAGAATATAATTTGTGATTCCCCTAACCCCCCTCTTTCTCCTCTCTCTCTGTCCCTCTACAGTGCTGTGCGGTGGCCTTCATAGAGAAGCTGGATGGCCGGTCTCTGAACCTGAGCGCTGAGGAGTTTGAGCTCCACATGTCAGGCCGGGCGTCCCCCCAGCGGCCCCAGGCTGCCCCCTCCCCCCCCAGGCAGTGCTGCTTTCAGCGAGATGAACGAGCGTCTGGACCTGCTGACGGGGCTGGGCGTGAGGCAGGAACGCGTCATGGAGGGAGCTCGCCGCCTGGAGAGTGACCTCATCGACTGGAGGGACGGGGTGGAGCACAAAGTGCAGGATGTGTTGGAGAGGTTCCCCCTGGAAATGCACCCCTCCGCCTCTTCTGCCATAGACGCTGACAATGTGGAGAACGACTTCCTGCCTCCTCCTCTCCAGCCCCAGTTGTTTGCCGGCTGACCCCCAACATCCCACTACCCTGACCCTCTGGACTTGTTACTCTCTCTCTCTCCACCCTGGAAAGTGGCTCCTGTTCTTATGCACATATAGGTTCCCTGTAATGGATCAAAGAAGTGTAACTCCAACCCTCCCCATTGTATGCACACTTAAAATAGATGCATGCAGTCGCCTGTACCCCAATACTCTTAAATAGACCACTTTCTTGGTCGGTCTTCAGCACTGATTAGTAAGAGTACCAGATAGGTTCATCGATGGTCATGAAGGAAAGGAAGCTTTTTAAGACTGTTGGGACACAGACCATTGATCTTGTCCCCTGTATTACTCCTGACTGAATCCAAGTCTGAGTACAGAAGCCCTGGTGAGAGGCATCTGTTAGAATCATGTGTATGTAACCACAACCAAATTTCCCCTGAAGATGTCTATAAATAAGTGTGTGTGTATATATGTAAATGCCAAACCTGTTCAGTCATGCGCTCAGTTTAGAGAAGTGATTTTTATTTATTGTGTGGATATTAATTATTGGATGCAATAAAGACACAATTCTTGTAAAGTTGACATTAGCAGTCATTCTAAATCCTATACAATAGTCTTGCATAGAGAACAGTTACATGAGTAATTGTATTATTTGTTTCAACATTTTCCAGGTTTATTTGAGGCTTTCAGGCTACAGTCTTCTGAGAGGGGATAAGGATGTTTGGCCTATTAAAATGGCTAGATTGATACCATAGTTCAAATTGTACATTTTTCCTATAAGAAAATAATGATTTGCAGTTCAGAGTATAGAAGATACTAAAAGTCCCTACACTCTAGTTTGACCGCTGAACAGCTGCTTCGTCAGAAGAAAGTCTTCAGGTTCTCAGTAGCCATATTTAGTATGGTTTTATCTAAGTAAAGTACTTTTAGTAAGTGCTTTAATTTACAGTGGAGTATTTTATTTGTACAAATGTTTTGTGGGTAAATGTTGCCAAACAGAATAGCCATAACAATGTAGATCTCAGCTCCATGTAGTAACCATTCATTCAGGGTCAGATGGATATATGAAGGAACAGTAGACATTGTGTTGGATGAGTAGTGTCTTTGATGCAACAAGAAAGTACATTTACATCCTACCTATATATTTGATCTTTTTTTTATCCTGTTTAATTTTATCACATTTGTAACTATCAGATACAAATGCTCGCCAAACCCTGGTTGCTAAAATCCCATTCAATCCAATTTAAACACTAACTGAAATAACTAGGCATTGGATAGCACACAATCAATGATCAGGTATTTTTGAAAAAGCTATGTAAAAATATATATCTGTACAACCATAGTTTTGTTTTTGTATGGAGTAGCTCAACATTGTCTTGTATTTAATGTAACTTATTGAGACAGTGTTGTTTTATAGTGTCCATGGGTTTGTTGTGTTGATGAACAAGAGAACTCAAAAGCCGTTCTGTGTCTAGAGGGCTTTGTCACCACTGTAACATGACTATCTAGGGTAAGTAGAAAAAAAGTAGAGCAAGCAAAGGTGTGTTTGCAATGTACACTGAGTGTACAAAACATTAAGAACACCTGCTCTTTCCATGACATAGAATGACCAGGTGAAAGCTATGATCCCTTATTGATGTTAAATCCACTTCCACGGGAGGAGACAGGTTAAAGAAGGATTTTTAAGCCTTGAGACATTGTGTATGCGTGCCATGAATGGGCAAAACAAAATATTTAAGTGCCTTTGTACTGGGTTTTTCACGCTCAACAGTTTCCCATATGTATCAAGAATGGTCCAACATCCATAGGACATCCAGCCAACTTGACACAACTGTGGGAAGCATTGGAGTCAACATGGGCCAGAATCCCTGTGGAACGCTTTCAACACCTTGTAGAATCCATGCCCTGACGAATTTAGGCTGTTCTGAGGACAAAAGGGGATGCAACAAAATTTTAGGAAGGCGTTCCTAATGTGTTGTACACAGTGTATACTTTATATTGATCTGAGTACTGTGACACAGCTTCACAATTATATACTTGCTGGGCTGGCAAACTTATTGATCATGCATTATGAAATCAAACTTGTTTTGGTGCAAGGTTCACCTTCTGCCAGAGCCCTTTTTTAAATCTTTGTTATCTTGTATTTTGAAGCTGTAGCATTATTTGAACATTTCACAAGTGCTTACTGTAGCTAGATGTTAAAAAAAAACAGCACACATGAGGTTGCCTCCCAGAGCTTTGGTAATTCCCTCATTCCTAAAAAGGAACTTCCCTAAAGTTATTGAAGATGCCAGGAAGAGCCTTATGCAATAAAGGGAAGACAATGTTTCTTTCACATCGTATTTTTTGCAATCGAAACAGGAAACTAGTCTCATTTCCCCTGACAATATATAAAGATTGTACTGTAGTTATCCCCATCAGAAGCACAAACAGAACACTCAACATGAAGCTCTTACTGAGCCTCCTTGGTGAGTTCCTTTCAGTCCACTTAAAGAGATTACAGATCATTATTTATGTGTATAGATGATCACTGATTGATTGATTGACAGAATGATCACCAATTTTATTGTTGGTTATTTTAATGATTAATGGTTATTTCTTGTTTCAGTTGTTTCAACACTACCTCAATTGGCTGAGCTACAAGGTATTTAGTAAATACATTTCTCTCTGGCTGCGTTTACACAGGCAGACCCATTCTGATCTTTTTACCAATTATTGGCAAAGATCTGATCTGATTGGTCAGCAATACCAATTCGTGGCAAAAGATGTGGGCTAACTGTGTAGTCAGCCATCATAGGCCTCTGAGATTTCAAATCCTTCTCTTCAAACCAGTGTTGTGTAATGTCATCATATGAAATACAGTATGTAAATTGTCTATTTTCATGAGTACGTAATAGTTATACAATGCTGAACATTAGTTGCCTTTTGTGATGTTAGGTGATCGTGTAAATAAGACCAAGTTGCTGTTCATGCTCAGAAGTTATGCTTATTTTGTCCTCAAGTCTGACTCTAGTAGGCTGCGTTTACACAGGCAGCCCAATTCTGATATTTGTTTCACTAATTGGTCTTTTGAGCAATCAGATCAGCTCTGAAACAGATCTGATGTGAAAAGATCTTATGTGATTGGTCAAAAGATCTTATGTGATTGTTCAAAAGACCAATTATTGGATAAAGATATTAGAATTGGGCTGCCTGTGAAAACGCAGCCATAGTAGTCTACTCAAAATGGTAGAAAGACTTACCTGTCAACATTTCTTCACAGTCCTCCCCACCAGCGCTCCGCAGAGAGCCGTGGCTGAGCTAGTCAAGGGGGTACCCTGGATCTTCTCAGGGGAGACCGTGCATCTGAAGTGCAGTGTTCCTGGGAATGTGTCGGCCGAGTGGAGGTACCGGTGGTTCAGGGGGGGCGAGCAGCTCCAGGAGTCTGAGTACTTTGTCCTGTGGAAGGCCAGGCCACAGCAGAGTGGGAAGTACTACTGCCAGGGCCTGAGAACCACATGGATAAGCACACAACACACCCTCCACAGCCTGCCCATAGAAATAGAGGTGGACGGTAAGAGAACCCCTATCAATATTGAACCATGACGACATCTAGTTTGGTTGTCCTTCTGTTATCAGTCTGTATTAGCCAACTCCTTTCTTGTTGTCACGCCAAACGTGTAACAATAGCAAAATAAGCAGAAACAGACTGACAACCAGGCTAAGTTACACCTGTATCATACCTGACCATAGAGGGTAACTGTCAACAGGCCAGACAGGGACTACGCCACCCCGTTAACTAAAATCACTTACTGCTCTTTGCCAGGTGGGTGGGCCATCCTGCAGGCCCCGCCCCTGCCCATGCTGGTTGGAGAGACAATGACCCTGACGTGTCGTGTCCGTGACAACCCTAGACTGACAGAGGTCATACTCTACAAAGACGGGGTGGAGCTTCAGAGACAGCCTGGCCCAGAGCTGCGTGTCACCAACCTTACCCTGCAACACCACGGATCCTATTGGTGCAGAGCATCCTGGGATGGACGGAGGGAAACCAACTCTGTGATCTCAGTGGCTGCTCCAGTGTCCATCATAGGTGAGGTTGAGTGACTGGTGTGGTTTGTAATTTTGAGTTTGTGCAGGGTGTGGAATCATATTTCAAAGTTGATTTACCCTTATCATTCCATTATCATCACTATCATATGGTCATTGAATACCAGTAGGTATGTGAGGAATATTTTTCAGTATTAATGCTCTATATTCTCCCCTGCAGAGGTTCTGACAGAGCCCATATTGGAGATTGTGCCCAATGACCCTTTGATCCATGAAGACCGTATGCTCCTGGTGTGTCAGGTCCAACTGAACGCCCGTGGGCCGGTTCCACACATCCACTACTACTTCTACCAGGACGGGCTGAGTCTGGGGCCTGCCTCTTCCCAGGACATAGTTACAGTACTGAAGGACTCAGGCCAGTACTGGTGCAAAGCCAGCGTTCCTACTCTGGGGCTGAAGAGGCTCAGCGAGCCCTTAGCTTATGGGCGAGTGACAGGTGAACACTCAGAACACATGAGAAACCAGAAAAGAATAGTAAAGAGGCAGTCCCCCTTTAGGACGCGTCATAATGTGGACCAGTGGCGTCAGTTCAGTTAAACCTAGGGTATGGCAGGGTGGGGGGACAGCTTCTCTCTGAGCAACGCTCCGTATGATCCTAAAGCCACCTAACCAACATGCTAAACAGCCGGTGCATTTTAATTGGGATTGGAAGGATTTTAGTCTTCTTTTTTGCAGCCTACTTTAATTTTTTTGGTCTTGAGCTAGGGTACGGCGACTGCCATACCCTGACATTCCCAACTGACGCCGACTCTGTGTTAACAGGGAAACATCAGGGACCAGTTGTCTCTCTCCATCCCAGAGCTCCATCTCATCCAGATCCTATGAAAGGAACTCCCCAGACCACCACCTCTATCTAGCCTTCTAAGCCCCCTACCTTCCCCGATGTATCCAGTGATTCTCCAAACACACTGTCCTGTGATGTTGTTGGTTCAGATGATGGGACAATGGTGTGGAGGGACTTCTTTTGAACAATACTAGATCAATGTACATTATCACTATCAGTTTCAGAATTAGACCCTTTTGAACCAACTTAGTTGCATCCCCAGTTTACCCATTCATATGCCTCCAGAACGTACTTGTGTTTTATAACATTCCTTATCTAAATTAATTAATAAATGACTCATTAATAGAATGTTATTTGTCTTTTAAGTTGTGAATGAAACAATGAATTGTATTTGCACCGTCGATTGTAAACTCAATCCAAATAAATCCAGTCAAAGGCAAACATTTACTTATTGATTTTATTTCAAAAGTGTACAAAAGCTCATAATGCAGTGATACAATATACTGATTCATTTAACCTAACCTGGGAAACATTATGTGATTAGTATTCCTCAAATAATAAACTTTAAACTACACCAGTGCTATCAGTCTTACTGGCATCGATTTTCATTCTACCAGATTGACAGTCTTGTAAAGATGTCCTTATGTTCTTGGGTCTATAGAGGGAGTATGAAAGAGAGATGGGGTGAATGCTGCAATTCAAATCATATAGAGGTGTTTTACAGTGCCTGGTACTGTGGTGGCATAGTGGGCTCCATTGTCATGCGTTGTCTGTGTAGAGCAGCAGCCCAGAGGGGCTGGTCTGTGGGGTAAAGTATGGGTAGTGTGAGGTGGAGTATGGAGGAGTTCCAGTAGAGATTGTTTAGGTATTGTGGAGGTACAGTAGAGTTGATTGTATTAGATATCAGATCGTTTGTCAGGGCTTGTCAGCGTAGAGCAGGAAGCCAGAGAAAGTGCTGTCGTCATCACTGCTGGCGTAGACTCCATTCCAGTCCCTCAGTGTCTCCAGCCATACCTGGTCCCCCGCCGCCAGCTGCGGCAGCACCAGGCTGGACGCCTGGTCGATGTCCTGCCCATACAGAGAGTCTCGCGTCCGCACCTTCCTCACCCCATTGACTACCAGGGCGGCACGCAGGGGCTTGTTCCGCACAGTGATGTGGTAGGAGAACATGTAGACCCCCCCATGGGCACAAGTGAAACTGTTGGAGGAGTTGTAGTGGTTCTCTCCGTTGTAGAAGACCTTGTCAAAGCGGACGGGGAAGCCCGATGGAGGGAAGGACTTACTGGGGGAGAGGCCCACACTGAAGGCTGAGTGTTTCTGAATCACCCCGTTACCCTTCGCCCCTCTGATCCCCCGAGGGCCCCTGTCCCCTCTCATTCCGGGGGAGCCTCTGTCACCCTTTGGCCCAAACATTCCCCTCCCTGGTGTCCAGGCAGCTCTCGCACCCCTGGCTCACCTTGAGCCCCTGGGGGTCCTGGATCCCCCTGGTCACCCGCCACACCAGGGGAGCCCTGCATGCCATCCACCCCAGGAAGGCCCACCTGTCCCTGAATACCTGGAGGCCCAGGGTCCCCTCTATAGCCCTTCAGTCCTCTCTCCCCAAATGTCCCACACTCCCCTTTGTCCCCCTTGTCCCCCTTCAAGTATTGTGCCCCAGCCAGTCCTGGGGGTCCGGTTGGGCCTTCTATTCCAGGTTCCCCTCTCTCACCCTTAGTCCCATTTTGGCTTTCACCCTTCTCCCCCCAGTCACCTTTGACCCCAGGAGGCCCTCTGTCACCTTTTTCACCTTTAAAGCCAAATCCACCTGCAGGGCGCAGAGCACAGTGTAAGTGGGCCGTCTCAGCAACTAGGCCCAGACAGAATTTATGAGGAAGATATTAATTGATTTTACATGTTTGATTTAATAATCCTTTATGGAAGCTGGAACAGGTACAGGTAGCCTTGTTTCATGATTTCTTTGCCTGTATGTGCCTATATGTGTTAAAAGGATTGGCTGGTTCTCCGCTCTCTCCTTGTTTTCCTGGGATACCCGAAGTTCCTGCCATTCCACGGTATCCTTGGTTACCTTTAACTCCTGGGAAAGGGAGATAGATAACAGACAACTTTGAATAATCAATAAATCTACTGTTAGCTCACACAGCCAGGAAAGTGTACATATCTCGAATAAATAATGTATCGTTTCTCTTTTGTGTTCACCTCTGTCTCCTTTTGGCCCTGTAGTTCCATTTGAACCAGCCAGTCCAGGAGAGCCTCTGGGTCCTCGCTCCCCCTCTTCTCCAGGTGAACCTGGGAGAAAATAGTTTCAACAAGATATCAAAATCCATGGGTCACCACTACAGTATACTGGTATTGTTAAAGGTCCCTATGTTGTTATAGTGATTTCAATACCTGGTAGTCCTCTGCCCCCTTTTGGCCCTCGAGGGCCCTTCTCTGGTAGACAGCACTCACAAAAGTTGAAGTAGCACTCGTTATAATCCAGGGTGTAATTATCATGCCCAACACCAGGGGGCCCTGTGGTTTCAGTATAGTAATCCTGGTAGGCATCACTGGGGTAGGTTGTGGTCTCTGTGGTAACCAGGGGGTAGGGATCCATGGGATCTGATTTCACCACTGATTTCAGTGTCTTAAGGATGATGGTGGTTAGGGGCTGCATGGTAATCTGGGGCTGCTCGCGGTAAGGCATAGGCTTCTTGGTGTATTGGTACTTTGGTCGCTGAGTGGTCTTCGTTGATACACTGGTCACTGTGAATGACATCACTGCCACTGCCAAGAGGGCAGAGTGATAGGAGAGCATCCTGATGTTTGACAAGAATCTAAGGAGGGAGAAATGGAGAAACTGCCACTTCTCATACACTGATGTAGCATCTCTGTATGTAAGCATACTACTTACTACAGCCTCTGCCAAGATGTCTGGAGCTTTATGGCACAGGAGATAGTGAGCTTGCCCTGTCACTGCATGGTTTTTGGTTTAAAAAAGCATTATTTCAGAACTGATTATATTAGGTGTATATCCCACATTAATATTTACAGTAGCTCAAAGCAACGTATTTTCGACTCATTTATGAGACCTCATAACAACAACAATCCTCCAAAAAAAAACATATAAATTATCTTTTCATCTATCAAGACTGGGTTTGACACCTTCTCTTTTCCATCCATCCATCTCTCTCTCCCTCCCTCTGTTTCTCTCTCTGTTTCAGACCATTCTATTGTATATGAACCACTCAATATTCCACTGTCACAGCACTGCCAGACATGACCTCATCACAAAGATGTTGATTGAGAACTTACAGCACTCAACTCATCACCTCACAATGGGTTGTCAAACAAAAAGGCCAAACAAAACAGAAACCGCTTATTGAACAGAGCTCAGTATAAAGCAATAAATCCAAATTTGACACTTACCTAATTATGACGGGCCTGCCTAATCATTGATTCCCTGTCTAACAGTACCATGGAGACTGCAGAAGCAGCAACACTGGAACTCTTTGATATCTCTATAAGGCTTTGATGATGGACATCCCCACCAATGAGGAGTAGAGCTGTGAGCCCAGGGGGAGGTTTGAAACCCAACGACAAGCTATTCTAGCAGAGCCTGGAGCTGGACCAAGCAGGACCACTGCACCTGGGCGCACTCTCTGTATCCCTGTTGTGTAAAATGTGCTTTTGTGACACTGGATACAGTGTCCGTGAGAAGCACTACCCCGGTGTGGGCCGGGCGAGAGGAGAGAGGCAACGGGTCACCTGATAGAGGAGAAATTCCTCCAGCAGCCACCCTGCTGCCCCGCAGCCACCCCCTCTAGTCCCCCTCTTACTGGGGGACTAGAGCCAAGCTGGGAGGCTTCCAGTGGCCCCATAGTGGGGTTCATACACGTCTTACTACAGGGGGAGGGAGTGCAGCTCAACTCCAATACAAGAAGGTACTTTTCTCCTGGCCATATTGGCCAAGTCATTGTGAGCTTGTGTAAAAGAGTATAGCAGTAATAGGGATTACAGTTGTAAATCAGTAGCTACAGGTATACTGTTTAGGGTGCCCCACTCTGCTTAGCCCAAATCCTCTCTAACTACCGCAGAACAAATATCTGTATCATCATTATCTTCTTGGCGATTGTCCACGAAAAGCTTGCCCTAAAGAGCACTACTAATCTCACTGTCTCACTCAACAGTTACTAAACCTGGGCTGTCGTCAAAGGAAACAGCTTATCTCTCTAAACCTCTCTACAGGTGAACACACCGCCACACTGCACAGTCACTGGAACCAACTATCTCTTGTTAGAAGAATGGTTATAACCATCAGTTATAGCAAACTGAGTCTCACAGTGGTAACAGGACAGCTCGTGACTGATACAAATGAAACTACTACCACCAGAGGACAGGGTTCAGTAGTTAAAGACCTCAACCTCCCTGAGGGATCTATGACCACCCAAAAAAATTGCAGGAAGAGGGGAAATGAAAGAGGGAAATAGAGAGAGGAGGTGAGGGTGAGATGGAAGGAGAGGAATAGAGAAAGGGGGGGGGGGGGGGGGTTCCAGGGGTAGTCCAGGCAGAATATATAAGACTGTGCCTCCCATTTGCATATATTCAATTATCACCTGTTTCTTATTTTTTCTTCCTCCATCTTTCTCCTCTCCTCTTTGCATTCTCTTATTAGCATCTTCTTATTAGCATCCTCTTATTAGCTCTGCCTCCTGCTCTCCCTCCATCTCTCTTGCTCTCCCTCCATCTCTCTGGCTCTCCTTCCAAGCAGTTTGAACGTGGTCCGTCCCTGAGATGGCTCGTTGAGGTTCCACCCCTCAGTCTCACTCCTCCATTCAGTCCACACAACAGAACTGGTCAGTTTACCAGCCTCGCCACCACAGGAACACAAGCACGGCTCACCTGCCCACTCACCTAACACTGGCACTGCCAGTGACCCCAGGCGCTCCCACAGTACAGCACCATGGAGAAAAACATATACAGTCAAGAATAGAGCAGGAGCAGTGGAGCAGGGACAGAGGCAGGATGACTTGCATGGGTACTTTACATTAACTAAGACTCTTCATGGAAAGAAGATCTCTAAGTGTCAGTATAGAGGATGTAGGAGTGCAGGCGGGAAGGTGTGTGAGTGTGTGCATGTGTGAAAGATCAGACAGTTGTTTGCCTCCTGGGTGAACATTTCCTTTTAGCCCTAGTGAGTAGGATGACAGTTGAAGTAAACCATTATCAAAATGTCAGTCTTAGTTTCTGATTGATGCCCTCTACCAAAACACCAGTTCCTTTTCCTCTCAGATTATCCCCTGGTACACTAACCTGGCCATAGACAGATTCTTGTTCAACAGCCCAGCCTGCCTTATCAAGTGAAATCTAGAGACCTTGGAATTAGCAACTAATGACTTTGGTGCTTGAAGTTTTGGCAAATAAATATATGCCTCTTATGTAGTGAGACCAAGCAATACCTTCATATTATCTGACACACTTTTCTTGAGTTGTTCAATATTGAAATGGAAATGTCAATCTAGAACAGGTACACCCTATTTTCTTAAAATATCTTGGTTGTTGGTTTACCATTGAGCGTTACTGAAGAAGGCAGCATAAAAAAGTATTTGCTTTTATCACTCAAGCACAGAGCCTAATTGTCTTGTGAGATGGAAGCTGAAGCATGGCAAGGGTATCAGAGACCCAAGCAGACTCCCCAGAGACACAGAGGGGTGTCTGCATGGAGAGAGACCCCAGGAGAGTGATCCCTGAGTAAGGGGTTGTGGGGAGTGAGGAGCCCAGGGCCAAAAGAGGTGGGGGTAGTTGGGGAAAACAGGGTCTGGGAGAGGGTTACAGGGGAGAAAGAGAAAGAGAGAGAAAGAGGGTCATGGTCAGGTGAGTGCAAGGTAAAAGTGCTCTGGTACCACCCACTTGTTTCCCCCCACCTACGTTTTCTACCTGCCCCCTAGCCCCGGGTCGGACCCCGTCCCACAGAGGTAGAGTAACCCAGAATATGATCAGGTGTAGAGCTCCAAATGGACTTCTCTATGACCCTGTGGAGAAAGGACAGGCTTTAAGTCATCGAAGAACCATTAGAAAATCTTTTAAAAACCACCCACACGTTCACTTTCTCTCTCTCTCTCTCTCTCTCTCTTTCCAACACACAGGGTTTGGTGTTCTATCCATTGTTTTAGGCCTACATCTTACTAATAAAGAATAGCTGAAAAAGAAAGTTTAGCAACACACATTTTCTAGAGAATATGCCAAAACTTTTTATTTTATAGAAGTTTAAAAAATCTAGGGCCAGGATTGAATGCAAGGCACGTAGCATACATAAGTGCTAATTCAAATAAGCATTAAACAACTTATCAAATATCCATTCATTACATGAAGGAAAAATAAAAGTTATTGAAAAAAGTTTGATTTCTTTTTCATCAAAACAGGCACATGGTTAGTATAAAGGTCTAGTTCACCCAAAACATTTTTAACACCTATTCCACTTTAACATAGAGATGCAATACTTACTTACGAGCATGTTTTAACTATTTGCTAAATATTAGGCTATAGTCAGACTTGCCTCAAAATCTACAGTATGACGGCAAAAATACATATTTACCAGCATCAGGTGTTGGCCTTGTCTTGTGTCCGGTCAGTCTGAAGGTCAGTAGTCACTGTTGATTGAGAAAAGGAGAGAACGAGAAATGGAGCAGATGAGAAGAGGGCTGAAAAGAGTGGGAAGGAGAGAGAGGGATAGAGATTTTTCTAAACAACAGTGATATATGGTAAAATGATGCTTGTTTATGTTACATTAACAGTATGTCTTTGAGAATAGGTTGACAGGGGGACCATAGGTTATGGTTGAGCGATCAGTTCTACCATCATCCATAATGGAGCACAGTGATGTCAAGCCACACACTTACTGATGGTAACCCTGACCTAGAAACCTGACCTGACCCCACTTCCCTGGGCTCCTGTGTGTTCAAATCCTGCTCTCTCCTGCCCTCCCCCTGTTCCTAACATCCCATAGCCACTAGGTGGCAGTGTTGTTTGATAAAATAAGTCACTGAGGCCTCCCCACCAGTCCTGTTCCTTGGATACACACAACAGGACCCAAAGCTTATTTGTCCTGAGCTACTCTTGCACACATATTTACATAACATAAATAGGTCTGCAATGTGACACCATGATTCATATTAATTTCTCTGCTGCCTTTTATCTATAGGTAGAGGACAATCTCATTATCTGATGGTACATGACAGAAAGACAAGTGGAACTGGGGAAGCAGTTTTAACCCTAACCATCTCTCCACATGCATAACCATATACATGGTGACATGCCTAATCTGTGTGTGGTGTCGTCATGTAAGGCTATGGGCTATGAACTTACTAACCAACCCTTCTGGGGGTGACTATCGGTCATACTCTCCCATGCCTCCTTATTTTGAATCCAGTAGCGATCATGTGAGGTTGAGTTTGCTCAGGGCGTGATGGAATTCTATAACTCCATGGCCAGTCTATTACCTAGCTCACCTCGTCTCTGGAGATGAGGGGACAGCAGGGAGGGGCGTCCAGCTGTCCACAGAAACAGGTGCTCACCATGATCACCTCCATCTTTGCATTGTAGAAGGGAGATGTACACCTGTTCAACCAAAAAGGACCCTTTCTTCCTCTCTCCCACAAATACACCGGCACGCACACTAGTCTAATGACTGACCTCAATGATTTCTCCACCCAACCCGGTAAAGCAAACAGACTACCCTCAAAACAAACAGTACAAATGGCACGTGCTTAGTGTTAGGCTTTCTTTGCTGTCTGTGATTGTGTGTGTCTATCTGAGAGGACCAGAACAAATCCAATCTGATGAAAACGAACCAAGAGAACAGATAGATTCACTAGTAAAATAATGATCCACGAACAAACACTCATTAAAGATTTACATGGCTTTGATAGTAAATCTGTATCATGTTAATATGTGTCTTTCTTTCTCTCTGTGAGTAAATGAAATTGGCTCCCTCTGCTCCTTGTCAATCACAGTTCTCACTAAACAAAAGCTTTGCTCATTACCATGGGGACAAAGTTAGTAATGCCACAACCCTGCACTCGACTAAAACTGTATTGGTGAGTGAATGGATAGGTGGAGTTACAGCAGGGTTTCCCAAACTCAGGACCCCAAGGGGTGCACGTTTTGGTTTTTGACCTAGACCGTGTTTGGGAAACACTGAAATACAGACTCTAGGGGTGCCCTAACAACTGTGTTGTGTTTTACATAAGAAATGTAGGCTTTCAAAACCTGATCAATATCATACTGACGGATCACACACGATGTGTGTGTGTTTTTGTGCTTTTACTGTAGCAAAACAAGGATAATTCAGAAAAGTGGGGACATTTTGCCAGTCCCCACAAGGAAAAAGTATATTTTAGGCTTAGGGGCTAGGTTTAAGGTTAGGGTTGGGGTTAAGGTTAGGGTTAGGTTTAGGGTTAGAGGAAATAAGATTTTTAATGGAAATCAATTATTTGGTCCCCACAAGGATAGTAAACAAACGTGTGTGTGTGTGTGTGTGTGTGTGTGTGTGTGTGTGTGTGTGTGTGTGTGTGTGTGTGTGTGTGTGTGTGTGTGTGTGTGTGTGTGTGTGTGTGTGTGTGTGTGTGTGTGTGTGTGTGTGTGTGTGTGTGTGTGTGTGTGTGTGAGAGAGAGAGAGATGCTAAGAATTGTACTGTGAGAAGCAACAACAAAGCAAGCCAAGAAAGGTGAGAGGTTCAAACGTAAACAGTGTTACTTAGCATTGGGCCCATTGTGGTTGTGTTTACTGAGTTAGCGTCAAGACCGATAGCTCTATTTATTTACATTTGATCATTAGATAAGGGAGTTCTGATTTCATCTACTGTCACTAATGAAGCATAACCCAATCTGGAGGGGAAGGGAGGGGTGGAGAGGATAGGGTTCCTGTGCATTGTTTCACTCAATATGATTAATTGAAATTCATCTGCAATAATGAGGCTCTTTCAGAGCAGGACAGAGAAAAGACTGGCCTCTGCCTGGAGAAGTGGAATACAATTTTGACCAGGTAGTTTTTTATTCAATTCGTTTTTCTGTTCACTTACTATTTTACCTAGCCCTTATCAATAGCTCTTATCATATCAGTTTATAAATTACAGTGCACGTTCGTTATAATGAGTGGACCAACGTGCAGCGTGTGTAGAGTTCCACATATTTATTGAGATGAAACTTCAAACAACAAATAAATAAACGGACGTGCAGTTCGTAGTGCACATAGCACTAAACAAAAACAATATCCCACATCGCAGGTGGGAAAAATGACAACCTAAGTATGAACCCCAATTAGAGGCAACGATCATCAGCTGCCTCCAATTGGGAACCATACAAACACAATAACTAGAAAACCCCCCTAGTCACGCCCTGACCTACAACACCATTGAGAACCCAGAGGGCTCCGGGCCGTGGACCGTCACTGGAAGCTCCGGACCGTTGACCGTCGCTGGAGGCTCTGGACTGTGAACCGTCGCTGGAAGCTCTGGACTGTGAACCGTCGCTGGAAGCTCTGGACTGTGAACCGTCGCTGGAAGCTCTGGACTGTGAACCGTCGCTGGAAGCTCTGGACTGTGACCCGTCGCTGGAGGTTCCGGGCTGTAGACCGTCACTGGAGGCTCCGGACTGTGGACCGTCACTGGAGGCTCTGGACTGTACACACGCACTGGTGGACGAGTACGGGGAGCCGGCACAGGGCGTACCGGGCTGGGAAGGCGCACTGGAGGCCTGGTGCGTGGAGCCGGCACAGGTTTCACCGGACTGATGACACGCTCTTCAGGGCGAGTGCGGGGAGCTGGCACAGGACGTACAGGGCTGGGGAGGCGCACTGGAGGCCTGGTACGTGGAGCCGGCACAGGTTTCACCGGACGGATGACACACGCTCTTCAGGGCGAGTGCGGGGAGCCGGCACAGGACGTACCGGGCTGAGGAGGCGCTCTTCAGGGCGAATGCGCTGCAGAATACACCTAACCAACATCTCTCTCCGATCTCCCTCCTCACACTGCTCCATCGACTCCCCGACAGTCTCTAGCTCTCACCTCGACCGACCGACCGCCCGTTGTGCCTCCCCCCCCAAAAAATAATCTTGGGGTTTTTGTGGCCGCGGACCCCGGCATTGTCGCTGTCCTCCTATGCTCCTTGGCGACTCCCGCCAAGGAAGGGTCTCGCATCCACCCATTATTTCCTCCCATGTCCAAATCTCCTTTTCCTCCATGGCACGCTGCTTGGTCCTGTAGTGGTGGGATATTCTGTCACGTTCGTTATAATGAGTGGACCAAAGCGCAGCGTGAGTAGAGTTCCACATATTTATTGAGGTGAAACTTCAAACAACAAATAAATAAACGAACGTACAGAAACAAAAACAATATCCCCAATTAGAAGCAACGATCATCAGCATCAGAACCATACTCACACCAACATAGAAACACAATAACTAGAAGAAAAAAATCTAGTCATGCCCTGACCATAGAGAGCCCTCGGGGTTCTCTATGGTGTTGTAGGTCAGGGCGTGACAGAACCGGCAGGTTCGCTCGACCCTATTCATGGCTTCTTTGCGCGTAAAGGTGGTGGAATGAAGTCAAGGTCAGAATACGGTAGACACATACAAGGAAGCCCACTTCGACCTCCGACAAGACATCAAACATGCAAAGGACAATATAGGAGGAAGTTGGGATAGTATTACGCTGGCTCCAATGTTTGTCCTATGTGGCAGGGCTTGTAGACGATAACGGATTACAAAGGGAAGCCCAGCCATGAGTTGCCCAGCGATGCACAATTCCCAAACGTGCTAAATGCCTTTTATGCAGGCCAGCTGACAAGTGTCTTCACAGACATTTTCAAAATCTCCTTGTCCCAACATGTTTCAAGCAGACCACCATTGTCCCTTTTCCCAAGAGCTCGAAGTTAACCTGCCTAAATAGTACTCACATGTCATGACCAGCTTTAAAATGCTGGTCATGACACACATCAACACCATCATCCCAGAAACACTCCAATTCACATACCACCCTAACAGATCCACAGATGACGCAATCTCAATTGTACTTTACGCTGCCCTCTACCACCTGTACAAGAGCGGAAATAAATATGTGACAATGCTATTCATAGACTACAGCTCAGCGTGCAACACCATAGTCCATCCCCAATCTAGAGACCCTGGAACTGAACCCCTCCCTCTGCAACTGGATCATGGACTTCCTAACGGGCCGGACCCAGGTGTTGAGGGTAACAACACCTCGCCACACTGACCCTCAACACGGGGGCCCCACAGGGGTGTATGCTTAGTCCCCTCCTGTACTCCCTGTTCACCCACGACTGTGTGGCCACGCACGACTCCAACACCATCATCAAGTTTGCTGACGACACAACATTGGTAGGCCCAATCACCGACGGCAATGAGTCAGCCTTACAGGGAGGAGGTCAGAGACTGTGTGTTGCCAGGACAACAACCTCTCCCTCAACGTCAGCAAGACAAAGGAGCTGATTGTGGACTATAGGAGAAAGAGGGGGAAGCACACCCACACCCACATCGACGGCGCTGTAGCGGACCGGGTCGAGAGCTTCAAGTTCCTTGGTATCCACATCACTGGATATTTAACATGGTCCGCACACACCGACACAGTTGTGAAGAGGGCACGGCAATGCCTCTTCCCCCTCAGTAGGCTGAAAAGATTTGTCATGGGCCCTCGGATCCTCAAAAAGTTCTACAGCTGCACCATTGAGAGCATCCTGACTGGCTGCATCACCGCTTGGTATGGCAAATGTAACGCCCTTGACCACAAAGCGCTACAGAGGGTGATGTGGACAGCCCAGTACATCACTGGGGCCGAGCTCCCTGCCATCCAGGACCTCTATATCAGGCAGTGTCAGAGGAAAGCCCGAAAAATTGCCAAAGAATCCAGCCACCCAAGCCATAGACTGTTCACTCTGCTACCCTCCGGCAAACTGTACCAGAGCGTTGGTTCTTGGACCAACAGGCTCCGAGACAGCTTCTACCCCCAAGCCATAAGACTGCTAAATAGTCAATTCATGTTACCCAAACTATCTGTACTGACCCTATGCACGCTCACTAGACTATATACACACACTCACAACACATTACACACTTTTACACTCATAATTTTCTGCTGCACTGTTCTTTATTTTACTCTTACTAATTGTGATGCTTAGTCACTTTACCCTGCCTTCAGGTACATATCTAACTCAAATACCTCATAACCCTGCACATTGATCTGGTACTGGTACTCCCTATATATAGCTCCATTCTAGGATATATATTATATCCCTCTTATGTTATTACATGTTTTTACTCTGCATTGTTAGGAAGGGCTCATAAGCATTTCACAGTGAAGACGACATATTTTACATTTGAGTCATTTACCAGATGCTTTGATCCAGAGTGACTTACAGTAGTGAGTGTACACATTTTTGTACTTTCCCCCCTACTGGTCCCCCGTGGGACTCGAACCCACAACTCTGGCGTTGTAAGCACCATGCTTTACCAACTGAGTCACACGGGACCCCTAGTTGTATTCTGCGCATGTGACAAATACAATTTGATTTGATTTGACTTGACCTCTGCCACACGTCCATTTCTTTTTTGATCTCCACCCCAAACGTCTTGCTGGCACTGGCATTTCCCACATTCCCACATAAAAATAGAATAATGTTCAATTTACGCTCGCATAACTCAGGTCTTAATTTTCCCCATAGAGAAAAGATATGTATTATTCCTGGAAAGAATAAGGGGGTGGTGTCCAGTTCCAGGTTATGAAACAGCAACAGAGCCAGCCTCTTTAAAAACAGAAACGTAAATGTGAATTTTCAGTTTCCTTCACCCTTCATCATTTTTAACCCTCATACTACCGACTGAAGTCATTTTGAACACAGAGGCATATTTTTTTTATCATAGCCTAAAGGTGGTTAATTCAATTCTTCAATTTTTTCTGACTTGTCAGTCAACAAATTCTTAACAAATCAAAATCATTATTTAGTGTTTCTGTATCAATATAGACTTAAACACTTTTTAAAGTCCTTTGGGGACATTTTAACCCCAGCCAAAAACACATAATTCCACCTATAGTCATTTGATAGATAAGAACTTTATTTGAATCTATGTTTCTCTGTAGACATAGATTCACCGGAGGGTGGAGGGTGACCTGTATCAGTGATTTTGACCAGATAGACAGATCATTTGCAGAGATACAGCTCCCGATGTACTCACCTAAGATTGTACTTTTCTACACCACATATCTATCGTATGACTATGTACAAATCCCAAATTACCTTATTTTTGTACATATAAAAATCTGCCAATGATATACAACGTCTGCCAATAGTATAAATACTTAATAGAACTGCGATACAGAACTTAGATACACTCAGAATCAACACCGGGAGCTGTACTGGTGTTGCCTGGCTACAAATCCACATTGCTCCGGCCAAACTGACATTTTGTCTCCACAATGAGTCTGGATTTGCCTCCCCCCTACAATTTCTAGAATGGGAACACATTCTGACTCTTTGGATTGGTCCCAGAAACCGACAGGTTGGGCCAGAACCGGCCTACATGCTGACGTTATCAACTTTGATACTCTGACTGGTTAGATTTGTTATAGACGATCAAATCGCTGATACATTTGTTTTGTACAACTCCCCTCATTTTGAAGTCACACAAACGACTTCTAGGATGGCAGATTTAGACAATGCATGTAGCGATCGATAGAGCAGCGGAATTCATTTCAGGCTGAGTATTCAGGCAAGTACTGGTGTGTATAACTGGTTATAACTAGGTATAAATGTGTACAAAATCTAAATGAAAATGTGTACCAAATCTAGATATATGCTTAGTTGCAGTCAAAACAGCTCATACAAGTTTGTCAGTGGTATGAATACTTGGTAGAACTGTAATACAGAAACCAGCCACCCTCTGAATGTACACATGGTGCTGTATTGGTGTATATTCTTACGGAAAATGTTATATAAATAGCTGAACTCCTATAATATCCTCCAATATTCTATATGTGCAACTTGTAATGGTATTTGGGTTGCTATAACATTTGGTTTGAAGTGACTTTAAGGATTTGGACATGCTTTTTGAAGCATCCTACTCACCAATGATAAAAATGATATATAACCATATTTTGGTCATTATCACTGTTTGTCAATAATATTAAGTATATTTCAAATTCTGGTGTATCGCTAAACGATTCTACCAACTGATCGTAAATCAACTTTTTAGTACTAATGTGGACTGTACTTTGGAAAAAAGCTGTATATTATTTAAAGGAAAAAACTGTATTTTTTGGTTGTTTTATAATATTTTGATAAGACTTGCTATGATATTTGCTTCATGATTGTATGATCGGTAGTCCATGTATGTAAAATATGTTGGTAGTATGAGGGTTAAATGTCACAATCCCTTTTAAGTGACATGAATTATATAACTTCATTGTCAGGTGGTGTCTTGTATTGGGTCGTTTATTCTTGTTTACCTTTGTCGTATGTCCGTCTGGAGTATTAGCAATGGTCATAACACTTCTCTACATATTTACAGGGTTTTCAAGTTGTTTTGGTGAACACAATACTTCCCATTGTCTACGGTTCAGAGTATACATGTGCCATTATTTAAGAGCAAGATTAACAGATGCATAGGCAGAGAGAGAGAGGGAAATAAATGTACAGTAGTCTCTTCTTCTAGGCTTTACACCAGCCTGGTAGCCTACTGTGGTAAGAAGTAACAGTCCTCCTTAGGAGAATAATAATACGCCTCCAGATAAAAGGATGTGTGTAAACCAAACCCCTGGTCACTAATTCCTGTACTCTGAGGGGGAACTGGTTGGGTGGCACAGCCCTCTCAACGCCCTGGACTCACAGCTGTCCCTTAGAAGTGGAATGTGCCACCCAGGCTTTTGTTGTCATTTTGATTTGTTTTCAGTCATGACCACTCTGCAACCCCATTTACATTATACAGCAGGTCAGCAGGCAATAATATTTTCCTGTTATATAATATACTGTACACAAATATATTAACACTAAACATACTGTGCAAGATCAAATCAATACACTTGACTCAAAACAGCTGCACTGAAATCAACACTACTCTGTTTCTCTAGTTTAGGTCTTGAATGCAAATACAGTTAAATGTAAACACCAACAGATCATTCTTTCACATTTGTAAAATTGCTTTATTTCTGAAGAATCCAGTGATGAGAGACAAATATACCATAGATATCAGTAAATGTTTAAGGCCACACAGTGATCCATTGTCCTAACGCAACTCTGTGATCAAGCCATCAGAAATGTCTCGACCACTAATGATTAGGCTTACCGAAAGGATATAAAAGCACTTTCATTTGAAGGAAAACAACATATTCAGTAATGTACAGTGCATTCGAAAGTATTCAGACCCCTTGACTTTTACAGCCTTATTGTTAAATGGATTCAATTGTTTTTTCCCCCTCATCAATCTACACACAATACCCCATAATGGTCCCGTGTGGCTCAGTTGGTAGAGCATGGCGCTTGCAACGCCAGGGTTGTGGGTTCATTCCCCACGGGGGGACCAGGATGAATATGTATGAACTTTCCAATTTGTAAGTCGCTCTGGATAAGAGCGTCTGCTAAATGACTTAAATGTAAATGTATAATGACAAAGCGAAAACTGTTTTTTCGTTTTTTTTTTTAAATGTCTTAAAAATAAAAAACTGAAATATCACGTTTACATATGTATTCAGACCCTTTACTCAGTACTTTGTTGACGCACCTTTGGCATTTTTTACAGCCTCGAGTTGTGAGTATGACGCTACAGCTTGGCACACCTGTATTTGGGGAGTTTCTCCCATTCTCTGCAGATCCTCTCAAGCTCTGTCAGGTTGGATAGGGTGTGTCGCTGCACAGCTGTTTTCAGGTCTCTCCAGAGATGTTAGATCGGGTTCAAGTCTGGGCTCTGGCTGGGCCACTCAAGGACATTCAGACACTTGTCCTGAAGCCACTCCACTGTTGTCTTGGCTGTGTGCTTAGGGTCGTTGTCCTGTTGAAAAATTAACCTTCGCCCCAGTTCTGAGTTCCTGAGTGCTCTGGATCAGGTTTTCATAAAGGATCTCTTTGTACTTTGCTCCGTTTATCTTTCCTTCGATCCTGACTAGTCTCCCAGTCTCTGCAGTTGAAAAACATCCACACAGCATGATGCTACCACCAACATGTTTCGCCGTAGGGATGGTGCCAGGTTTCCTCCGCTTGGCATTCAGGCCAAAGAGCTCAATATTGGTTTCATCAGACCAGGGAATCTTGGCAAACTCCAAGCGGGCTGTCATGTGCCTTTTACTGAGGAGTGGCTTCCGTCTGGCCACTCTACCATAAAGGCCTGATTGGTGGAGTGCTGCAGAGATGGTTGTCCTCCCGGAAGGTTCTCCCATCTCCAAAGATGAACTCTGGAACTCTGTCAGAGTGACCATCAGGTTCTTGGTCACCTCCCTGACCAAGGCCCTTCTCCCCCGATTGCTCAATTTGGCCGGGCGGCCAGCTCTAGGAAGAGTCTTGATGGTTCCAAACTTCTTCCATTTAAGAATGATGTAGGCCACTCTGTTCTTGGGGATCTTCAATGCTTCAGAAATGTTTTGGTACCCTTCCCCAGATCTGTACCTCGACACAATCCTGTCTCGGAGCTCTACGGACAATTCCTTCAACCTCATGGCTTAGTTTTTGCTCTGACATGCACTGTCAACAGTGGGAGCTTATATAGACAGGTATGTGCCTTTCCAAATCATGTCCAATCAATTGAATTTACCACAGGTGGACTCCAATCAAGTTATAGAAACATCTCAAGGATGATCCATGGAAACAGGATGCACCTGAGCTCAATTTCAAGTCTCATAGCAAAGGGCCTGTATACCTATGTAAATCAGGTATTTCTGTTTTTCATTTTTAATAAATTTGCTATGATTTTTCTTAAAAACCTGTTTTTGCTTAGTCATTATAGGGTATTTTTAATAAGACTAAAGTAACAAAATGTGGAAAAAGTCTAGGGGTCTGAATACTTCCTGAATGTACTGTACATGGCCACAAGAGAAAACAAACTGTTTTTCGTAATTTACATTGTAACCAGCCAAGCTTTACCAGTGCATATAAATATCAATATAAATATAGTTACAAATCATATACAGACTAAATCAGAAGGTCCTTAAGTCAATGACAAAGCAAAGCCTGAACCAGAGAGCTAATATTTCCTCTTGCCAAGCATAGCAACAGTAAAAACACTGCGGATGGAGGACAGGGCTGTGCACACAAGGATATGATTGTTCAGTTTGATCAATGTATTCATTGACAAATCATCAGACATATTTAGGGTTGGGAGGAAAATTTAAAAACCTTGTAATCTTTGCCTGGTCTCAATGTCTCTGATTACGTTGTATAGCAGGAGACTAGTCTAGGGAAAGATTTGCTTTATGACTCAGTAATTGGAGTGCAGTCAATGGTCATCATTAGCATTGTCCAGTGGGTTTAAGTGCATGTAAATGTATTGTGATCGGTAATGTCTCACCCTATATCAGACAGCCGTCAACAGTCAGAGATAAGTGGCATTACCTGCAGGCAAATGCAAAACACAGAGATGTGATATGCATTCACACTATTACAGAGTGAGAAGAATAAAAAAGAACAAACCACATTTCATATTTCTGGAAAAAACAAGGCGTTTCACAGCAAAGGTGTGAAAGTAGCGTACAGTGATGTATAGTATAATACCAGGGGTAAGGGGAAACATCCTAAACTCAGCCTTCCTTTGCTGAGTAGGTAGTAGAGTATTGTGGATTGTGGGAGTAGTGGGTGACTGTATGGTGAGAGGGTGGTGAGAGAGAACTGAGAGGTCAGACGGCCATCGAGTCAAGTGAGGTCAAGGTCAAATGTCAAGATCTTAGATAGGGGGTCCTCCCTTCTCATTCCCAATCTCCTTCCTGCCATCCATCCCATCCATCCACTGCTTAGTTTATGAGTGCCATGGTGCTCTCTGGCTGTTCCCCGCAGATTCCGGAGAAGAACTTGTGTGCCAGACGCACGTGTACAGGCACGAAGGTGTAGGAGGTGTAGATGACCATGGCCATGGAGGAGAAGAGGACAGAGTTGAAGATGGACTGCTCCCAGGGCTCAAGCACATATATGCCTGTGATGAGCAGGTACTGGTAGTACAGCCAGCCCAGGTACTCCTTCAAATATTTAAAGTCCATCCTCATGCTGCTCCAGTGGTCAGGGTGAGGATGGGAGAGGGAGGGGCAGAGAAAGGAACAGAGAGAGCAAGATAAGAGAGAGGGAAGGAGGAGAGGAGGGATAGGAAGATAGGAGAGAGAGAAAAAGAAAGAGAAATAAAGGGAGGGAGAAAGAAAGAGAGAAAGAAAGGAGGAGGGTGGCAGTGATAATGGCAGCAGGAGACACATAATGGACATGAACACAAACAAACACACAAGACAGACAACACAACATCAATCATGTGGAAAGATATACAGTTAGTCGGCTCACCTGATAGAATTACCCCTATTTTCCCAGGAGGCATCACCAATTGCAAGAGGGAAAACACTTCGTAGCTGAAAAATGAGTTTACCATGTGTGTGTGTGTGTGTATGCATGCATATGTGTTGGGGGAAAATCTTTGTTCGGTGATATAACCTCAAGTGTTTGTAGTAGTCTCATTATAAACCCTAGTCTTCTTCAGCTTTCAGTGTGCCTGCTACTATGTAATTACCCATGTCTTACATACCTACCATATCCTTGAGGGAGGAAACAATGAAAAATGGTATTAGAAAACACATTAATTGTGGGTCTGTGTTTATTAATGAGAAGGTCCAGGGTCAATCATAGCCCATGTCCCCTGGGGGCCACAGGGGTCTCTCTGGTGGAGAGGACCTGTAGAAATTAGCTCCTGAGAGCCCCAGACAAGGTCAATTAAATCTGCACGCATGCACAGTACACACACACACACACACACACACACAGTGTTCCACTCAAACAGCACACTTGGCACCTTCCTTTTTATTGTCAATGATGTCAAAAGGGTCCACCACCGTACAGATGGTGGAAAGGAACAGACATTTACTCTACTTCCACACAGGGTAATTGACATTAAGTAGCTAGGGGCACAATAGGAAAGCCTCTCTGAGTCAGAAACTCACCTGACACCAGTGCACACTTCTTCACCAGAGTAATAGCCTACTCATTAATAAACAGTTATGGACCAAATAGATAAAAACACACACTGTGGCATGTCAATAAATAAACCTAAAATCTAATCCAAGCATGTGTGCTGGTTTTCCAGGTCCTTTCCTGTTACACCTCTCTGATAAATAATTGTGGCTATCTAATGCCCTAGAGAGACATTATGTAACAATTGAATAGGCCTTCTCACATGAATGTAGTCTACATGCTAGCCTACATGCCTATACGACACAATAATAATCTGTAACAATCTGTAGGCCAACAAAAAACAACAATAAGGATCCTATAA
Organism: Salvelinus namaycush; assembly: GCF_016432855.1. Taxonomy (NCBI): domain Eukaryota; kingdom Metazoa; phylum Chordata; class Actinopteri; order Salmoniformes; family Salmonidae; genus Salvelinus; species Salvelinus namaycush. The sequence continues at coordinate 28,457,123 of NC_052329.1, forward strand.
AAGTGAGCTCACCTCTCTGTCTGATAACGTGCTGCTGACCGCGCTCCCTCGGTTCTACTGGCTAAAGTGTATTGCAGGACACCAAAGAGAATGGCCTGTGTCCCACTACAGTTACGCTGCTTTGTGTAAAAAGCTGCACTACCTGTTCACCAATATAGCCTACATGTAGCAGGTAATGTTCTTTACACCACACCCACTACTCTCTCTTTCCCTGGAGTTGGGGTTTTACAGACAGAGCGTTGGGTGGACAGAGTGTTGGGTGCACGTGTGTCTTTAAATGAACATCTAAATAAAGCAGGATTCTTCACAAATAGGGCTAATCCATAGTCGTTAAGTCAGTGGAATAGTCATCAAAACTCTGTCCTGCATTATTGGATAGGAGACACATGACGCGCTTGTCCAAGCAACTTTTGTATGGCATTCTCATAGAGAACGATAGAGGACTCTAGTGGCCAAAAGCCTGTTTTAGCATGGGCAGTGCCTTCGAGGATTTTTGATATTTTGAAGTAATCAACTGAGTGGGACTTCCTATGGGTTAAGGAAGGATCGCATAATGAATTATACTTGTGAGAAAACATTCCATAACTGCAGGTGGCAGTAAATCAACAACCTTGGCTTTATACCTGTTCAAACAACACTCCAGGTGGCAGTACGCACCCTTTTAGTTTGTTTACCAACTCTTAGAATTAGTAGAAGAAAATTGACTACTTCAAAATGGAGCTGGCCTCAATAGCGCTGCCTGTGCGCACACACACTATAATGGGACAGAGTCCTCTATAATTCTCTTCAGGCATCCCCCCTGTTCGCTTTGAACATGACAGTTCTGCTTGCCGGAAGCCAGACTCACAGCACGAGGGAGCATGTCACTATTTGGGACTCTAAACAGTTGAACAGTCAGGTAGCTCACTGATTTTTCAATAGTATTATTGGAAGGAGAGTGAAAAGTGGACAAACGGGGTCAGAAAAAGGAGGTGATAAAATGAGGTGAGTGTGTGATAAGAACAGGCTTTGATGGAGAGAGCGTATACTGTAGGTGTGTGGAGAGGAGGTGGGTGAGAAAAAGGGGTCAGGGGGAGAGAGTGGGAGGGATGGTAGAGAACCCCCTGCTCTACCTTATTGTCCTCCTCTGTCTCAGAGACCTAGTTACTTTCTCAAGGATCTGGTTACCCCTAAAAACCTGTTTAAGTTGCTAAAAAACAAGATCCCACCTCCTCCCTCTTCAAACAAGACTGAGAAGTGGCACATAACACACCTTTCTCTCTCTCCTAATATTTACTACCATTCAAAAGTTTGGGGTCACTTAAAAATGCCCTTGTTTCCTTTCAAAAACATATTCTGTCCATTAAAATATCAAATTGATCAGAAATACAGTGTAGACATTGTTAATGTTGTAAGTGACTATTGTAGCTGGAAACGGCAGATTTTTAATGGAATATCTACAAAGGCGTACAGCGGCCCATTATCAGCAACCATCACTCCTCTGTTCCAATGGCACGTTGTGTTAGTTAATCCAAGTTTATCATTTTAAAAGGCTAATTGAACATTAGAAAACCCTGTTGCAATTATGTTAGCACAGCTGAAAACTGTTGTTCTGATTAAAGAAGCAATAAAAGTTTAGACTAGTTGAGTATCTGGAGCATCAGCATTTGTGGGTTCGATTACAGGCTCAAAATGGTCAGAAACAAAGAACTTTCTTCTGAAACTCGTCAGTCTATTCTTGTTCTGAGGCTATTCCATGCGAGACATTGAAAAGAAACTGAAGATCTCGTACAGCGCTGTGTACTACTCCCTTCACAGAACAGCGCAAACTGTCTCTAACCAGAATAGAAAGAGGAGTGGGAGGCCCCGGTGCACAACTGAACAAGAGGACAAGAGTACATTAGTGTGTCTAGTTTGAGAAACAGACGCCTCACAAGTCCTCAACTGGCAGCGTCATCAAATAGTACCCAAAAAACACCAGTCTCAACGTCAACAGTGAAGAGGCGATTCCGGGATGCTGGCCTTCTAGGCAGAGTTCCTCTGTCCAGTGTCTGTGTTCTTTTGCCCATCTTATCCTTCTCTTTTTATTGGCCAGTCTGAGATATGGCTTTTTCTTTGCAACTCTGCCTAGAAGGCCAGCATCCCGGAATCGCCTCTTCACTGTTGAAGTTGAGACTGGTGACCCCAAACTTTTGAACGGTAGTATATATCTAACATTTCCTCAGAAGCACTCAACCTCCCCCTGCACCCACCTCTCTCCCCTTCAGCCCCTACTACAATCAGAATGACTACCTGGCAACAATAGAGCTGATTGTATTGGGGAACAGTCTAATAGTAGGGGACATGTGCCCACTGAGTCCTAGTTCCAAATTAAATCTGGATTGATTCATTTCTGAAGCTTGGTGAACTAATTTTAGCTTAATGATGGGGAACCAATTTCTCAAGCCAGTGGCTCTGCATGCGAGTGGGTTTGGTGTTGTTGGGTAGAGAATCTAGTTGCCAGTCTGCAGCCTATTACAATCATACAGGGCATTCAGAAAGTATTCAGACCCCTTGACTTTTCCACAATTTGTTAAGTTACAGCCTTTTCTAAAAATTAAATAGTTTCCCCCCCTCTCATCAATCTACACACAATACTCCATAATGACAAAGCAAAAACAGGTTTAGATTTTCATTGCAAATGTAAAAAAAACAGAAATATCACATTTACTTAAGTATTCAGGCCTTTTATTAAGTACTTTGTTGAATCACCTTTGGCAACGATTACAGCCTCGAGTCTTCTTGGGTCTGACTACAAGCTTGGTACACCTGTATTTGCACAGCTATTTTCTGGTCTCTCCAGAGATGTTCAATCGGTTTCCGGACTCTAGCTGGGCCACTCAAGGACATTGAGACTTGTCCCGAAGCCACTCCTGCGTTGTCTTGGCTGTGTGCTGAGGGTCATTGTCCTGTTGGAAAGTGAACCTTCACCCTAGTCAGAGGTCCTGAGTGCTCTAGAGCAGGTTTTCATCAAGGATCTCTCTGTATTTTGCACCGTTCATCTTTGCCTCGATCCTGACTAGTCGCCCAGTCCATGCCACTGAAAAATATCCCCACAGCACGATGCTGCCATCACCTTACTTCACCGTAGGGATGGTGCCAGGTTTTCTCCAGACGTGACACTTGGCATTTAGGCCAAAGAGTTCTATATTGGTTTCATCAGACCAGAGAAACGTATTTCTCATGGTCAGAGTCCTTTAGGTGCCTTTTACTGAGGAGTGGCTTCCATCTGGCCATTACCATAAAGGCCTGATTGGAGTGCTGCAGAGATGTTTGTCCTTCCGGAAGTTTCTCCCATCTCCACAGAGGAACTCTGGAGTTTTGTCAGAGTGACCATCAGGTTCTTGGTCACTTCTCTGACCAAGGCCCTTCTCCCCTGATTGCTCAGTTTGGCCGGGCGGCCAGCTCTCCTTGTTCCAAACTTCTTCCATTAAAGTATGATGGAGGCCACTGTGTTCTTGGGGACATTCAATGTCTCAGAATTGTTTTGGTACCCTTCCCCAGATCTGTACCTCGACACAATCCTGTCTCGGGGCTCTGCAGACAATTCCTTTGACCTCGTGGCTTGGTTTTTGCTCTGACATGCACTGTCAACTGTGGGACCTTACATAGACAGGTGTGTGCCTTTCCAAATCATGTCCAATCAAATGAATTTACCATAAGTGGACTCCAATCAAGTTGTAGAAACATCTCAAGGATGATCAATGGAAGCAGGATGCATCGGAGCTCAATCATGAGTCTCATAGCAAAGGATCTGAATACTTACGTAAATATGTTTTATTTATTATATTTTTTATAAAATGTGCAAATATTTCTAAAAACCTGTTTTCGCTTTGTCATTATGGGGTATTGGGTGTAGATTGATGACGATGTTTAAAAATTGTATTTAATCAATTTTAGAATAAGGCTGTAACATAACACAATTTGGGAAAACTGAAGGGTTCTGAAAACTTTCCAGACGCACTGTAAGCATACCCAATCCAGAATGCATACAGGTATACCTGGGATATCTACACATACAACTATCTACTCATAGAAGGTGCCTATGCGTTCTCAACTGGTACATTCTGCCACTTTCACCATGTGGCCTGTCCCTCCTTTTAAATCATAGGTACTATATTGAGAGTGAGATCCATGCTCATTGTGCAGCGACATCTTCCCCACTTATCCAGGTCTTTCTAGTGGATGCAGCATCTCAGAATGACAAAGTCATATTGTAACCAGATTATATTTTATTTGGAAATGAAGTGGTTTTCGAGTACATCACCACAACCCACTGCCTCTAACATGGAGACAGGGTAAAAAAAAAAGGGCAGGTTACCATCAATAACTCAGCAACCTTAGAAGTGACCAGTCTGCAGCCTTCTGAGTGGCTGCTGTTGGGTGGAGACTGTAAGCAATGGTAACTGACAACAGGTGGCATTGCCATTCTTATTGGACTACTAATCCCTCATTTTACTAGTAGGATTCCCATTTGTCTAGTCAATCATCATGTTGATGTTAGTAAGACCTGATTGGTCTGAACAGCCATTATGTGGCTGTAAGCAGGCCGGTGATTGGTCTATTCGGTCAGCATGTTGGCTCCCTCTCCCCCGGTGGCGTCTGTTAGGCTGAGGTCCTCCAGCATCTCCATCAGAGAGATCCGAGGAGCACCCTCGTCATCCGTGTCACTCTCCACTGGGATCTTAGACGCATCTGCAATACAAAACAATACAATACAACTCTATCATGAGGCTACGGCTAAAAATGGATAAATAAAAAGCTATGGGTGACAATTGGGGAAAACTGCCAGGTTCTCGCAAGAGGAACAATAAAGAGAAGCGGAAAGCTGTGGTCCCACTCACCTCTGAAGATGTTGACGTTCTTTCTCAGGGCTTCGTCTTCCTCCAGGTCCTCTAGGAAGTCCTGGTATTGTCTGAAACAGAAAGAGAGGAGAACAATATATAAAATCACCGCCAATGTTGAAGACAGACACCTTTCACAACTTACAAAGTCATCACCTGGATAAAGAGCATATCCAACCTTCACTCTTTCAGTTCTCTCCTCCCTCACTCTCTCCTCATCCCTTCCTGCTTCTCCCCCTCCACATTCCTCCTCTCTCATCAGTTCCTCCTCTCATCCTTACCTCTCGTCTTCAGGCGCCATGCCCTCTCTGTCTTTGTCCATCTCCTTCAGCTTCCAGTTCCTGCGCTTCACCCTCTTGCTGCGGTTGTAGCTCTTCTTAATCAGCACCTGCAAGTCCAAAACAAGCATGTTCAAATGGCTTCAATACATGCATTGATTTTGTTTTGTTATTATGTATTCTGCCAAATGCAGTTGAGCTTTCATTTCAAAGTTAAGTGAATAGTATTTGGTCAGGCGGCCAATTTTTCCATTAGAGGATTGACATTTCAACTCAATGCAGCAAACATAAAATCGAACCAATCCTACAATGTCCACCAGGGGGCAATGTGAACTAATACAGACAGTACAGTACATGGTAAAAATGTGTTGTTTTGGGACCAGGGTTCTCCAACCTTTTGTAGCATGAGAGTTACTTTTAGAAGAATTAATGTTGCAAGGTGCAATTTATTTTATAGCTTTCTAACAGGAACAATGTTCTCCTCTACTTCGTCCTTGGTGTACAAGAGATGTGTTTTCTGTCAATATACCTGGTAAAATAATGGTTGATAAAAAGGATTTGGCATGACAGGCCCAATAAAATTATATTTTGTATTTTCCAGAATTCTGTTTTATTTTTCCTGGTTTGGATTTGTACAAATACAAGTATACTCTCAATATTACAAATATTCATAGAGAAACAAATTGATGTTCTCAGTCCATGGCAATGCTTAAATCACATCAGATGACCATATGAGGTCTGGAAAAAGTGTAATTCCCCTTTAATTGCGCATCTAGCGAGACAGGAATGTGTCGTTCTAGCGATGTTTCTGCTGTTAGGCCTACTGCTGCAGCACATGTCATGGCAGAGATCACAAAACAATGGCCCCAATAGAAACAAATAAACAAATGTATAACTCTGTCAGGTAAGCCTACTTTGAGGTTAACATTTAACCAGAGAAGGTTTTGGGGGAAAGTCTGTCTACTCAACTGTATTAAAATGTGCACAATGTTGGGTTGAACCTCAAAACACAAACCAATTGAAGAAAAAAAAGACATGATCATTAACTGGCTACATACGGAGTGATAGACAAGTGCGTGCACCAAACACAGACAGGGGGCAACATTGCTGGAAATTAATAGGCAGATATTGTGTTATGTTTGGCTTTTTAAGCCAATAGTGGCTAACCGGGTTGGGAAAATGTAAATGTGGCTTTGATTGGATAGTAGCCAGGTGCTTTATGTTTGTGACAGTTTGTGATGGAAAAACACATGTACTTTGAGAATTGATTGGAGAGCTACTCATATGTTGGCTGGGAACTACTGGTAGCTCGCAATCTACCTGTTGGAGATCTTTGTTTTGGAGGATATAGGTGTGCACACAGTATTATGTACTGGTTCTTACCACGTCAGGAATATGACTAGGGTTCATCTTGTTCAGAAACTCGTCATTAACGTTGGAATTGGCAAAGTCAAAGCTAGAGGGGAAACAAAAGTGAAAAAACACATTTTCTCTAACTTCACAAGTAAAATAGTTAGGTATTGTTTTGATTCTCTTATACAGCAAGAATTTCCATGAATAATTAAGAGTTAAAAGTAGCTGTATAGCAGCCCATGACAGTCACCGACCCCTGCACCATGTCTCCTATGTTGAGCAGGTGGCCCAGGTGGGTGCGACAGTGGTACTGCTGAGCAGTGTCCATCTCTGAGGTCTTCTGCACCCACACCTCAGCCAGAGTGTGCTGGAAATACAAATCAGAACACACACAAGATTTACCCTAGCACCACCATTACTTCTATTCCTTTCCACTAAACGGGTGGAGGGCGTTTAGTGTTTCAACACCCTTAGATGGGTGATGGGATCATTATCGTTCCCGTAGCGAGCCCATTCCCTGTTCCATTTCACACAAACACTTCCATGTATTGTGGAGGGTTTTTCTCTAATGGGATGTGCTGCTTCAGGGATAATGTAATGCTTCACTATTGATTTTTCTTCAGAGAAAAGAGAAATGTTCCCCATAATTCAATCTGCTCAACACCACTTTCATTAAAGCCACAAACACACCAAAGCCCCGCAGTCAAGCTGTATCAACCCAAACAATCTGTCTCGCCAACACACACACTAGAACATGTTTCTCCTCACATGGAGTGAGTGAAGTTGCACGCATGAACACACATACACACAGCATCTAAAGAAACAGACTAGCAGCATTTATTTCTCTTGAAATTGAGGTGTTCTTGCTAATGGGCCACACTTCTGCCCAATTCCAAATCACCGCCCATTTCCCTCAGAACTCCTACCTTATTGGACCTCATGCCTGCTCCCGCCCCCAGCTTCTGGTTCCTGATGATGTCAGTATCCATGACGATGAACTCCTCCAGTTGCCTTGGGCTAACGAGGCTGTTGAAGGGGTTGCGCCAGTATGTGCCCCCATCCACCTCAGCGACTGTTGGGTCAGACAGGAGAAATAGAATTAGATGGTTCTCTCTATGGACAGTCCAAAGTTTCAATTCTGACTGCTCAAAACACCACCAATCATTTCCTACACTCACGCACACAAGATGAAAGGATTCATTTGATCTTCACTCCCCCTGCAGTCTAGTGATTTGGCTAGCATGGATCACTGATCTGCCCAGAGGCTGGGGTTGAGAAAGGCGGCTCTGGCGCAAAAGTAGCCTTTCTTTGAACACTAATTAAAAACATGTGCCCTGCCTTTCAAAATATCAGAAAGAAACAGAGGAATTTTTTTTACACACACAGCAAGTAATGACAACAAATGAGTGTGTGTGCCCCATGTGTGGAATGCCCTGATTAGACACAGAGGGAAGCTGTTGAGAGGGAGGGTGATGAGCATGTGGTGAACAGACACACTGTAAACGATACTGGGTTCAGTTAGGTACAAAAGACTGAAGTCAAGTGGAATATAATGACATTCCATCAGTCTATCAAAAACTGATGCTAAAAATATGGAGCACATGGTCAACTTTTGATGCTTTATATCAAGACAAGCACACACTCATCCAGTCACAAACCCAATCACCTTTAAACTTTGAACTTGTCAACACATCAACACTAATCAATCAATGAAGCAGAACATATCTGTAAAAGCTATTTTTCAGTAGCCAGAATAGCATGTGGTGCATACTGTACTCATTCTGCAGGGTGTTTGGGACAATGAGGTGGATGGTGCTGGTGTGTACTGTACTCACTCTGCAGGGTGTTGGGGTCGATCAGGTGGATGGTGCTGGTGACTCGGGCGCACACACACACCTGGCCCATGTTCCCCAGGCTCTGAGCCAGACGCGGCGACAGACACACCACGTTGTCCTGGGAAATGAGACAAAACAAACCAGGGGTCAAACTGAGGTCTGGTCAGAGAGAACATTGGAACCTCCCCCCTATGCCAACCTCCCCACCAGATTATTTCCCAGAAAACCCACATCAAGCTGTACTACAGAAGAGATTAACATTCAACTCTGGATTAGCAATCTCCTCTGAATAACAACAACAGAGGCTGTGCTGTCACTGCCAGTTTGGTTATACAAGGGGTCGGCTAGGTTCTCTTTGTTTTATCAGCGTGATTACAATTTGTCTCAGAAATAACGCAAAAGAAAATAAGATTCTGATTAGGAATGTATTTCATTGATCTCGAAAATGTTGAGTCATATCCGTTTACTAAATAAGCCAGTGCTGTAATACTTCATTCAGTCATTGGATAGAAATGAACAAAAACACATGCAGCTGGAATTGGATATGAACAAAATTCCCTCTTCACATGTATGGTCAGAAGCCAAGCATCGATGCTTGTGTACTCAGTCTACGTTGGAAAATAGGAGTAGATTAATCTACCACATGAATCCAACAGAAGAGCATTAACGAGAAACATTCACTCAACAAAAAAGCTTGAGTAAAGAATCCTGACCTAGACACACCAAGATCGAGTCGAATTTAGTTTTTCATTTGACAGTTCAAAAGCATCTTTTAAAACAACACAGTTCTATCCAAGGGAAGCTGTGTCTGTTATAATACACTGCTCAAAAAAATAAAGGGAACACTTAAACAACACAATGTAACTCCAAGTCAATCACACTTCTGTGAAATCAAACTGTCTACTTAGGAAGCAACACTGATTGACAATAAATTTCACATGCCGTTGTGCAAATGGAATAGACAACAGGTGGAAATTATAGGCAATTAGCAAGACACCCCCAATAAAGGAGTGGTTCTGCAGGTGGTGACCACAGACCACTTCTCAGTTCCTATGCTTCCTGGCTGATGTTTTGGTCACTTTTGAATGCTGGCGGTGCTTTCACTCTAGTGGTAGCATGAGACGAAGTCTACAACCCACACAAGTGGCTCAGGTAGTGCAGCTCATCCAGGATGGCACATCAATGCGAGCTGTGGCAAGAAGGTTTGCTGTGTCTGTCAGCGTAGTGTCCAGAGCATGGAGGCGCTACCAGGAGACAGGCCAGTACATCAGGAGACGTGGAGGAGGCCGTAGGAGGGCAACAACCCAGCAGCAGGACCGCTACCTCCGCCTTTGTGCAAGGAGTAGCACTGCCAGAGCCCTGCAAAATGACCTCCAGCAGGCCACAAATGTGCATGTGTCTCACAAGGGGTCTGAGGATCTCATCTCGGTACCTAATGGCAGTCAGGCTACCTCTGGCGAGCACATGGAGGGCTGTGCGGCCCCACAAAGAAATGCCACCCCACACCATGACTGACCCACCGCCAAAACGGTCATGCTGGAGGATGTTGCAGGCAGCAGAACGTTCTCCACGGCGTCTCCAGACTCTGTCACATGTGCTCAGTGTGAACCTGCTTTCATCTGTGAAGAGTACAGGGCGCCAGTGGCGAATTTGCCAATCTTGGTGTTCTCTGGCAAATGCCAAACGTCCTGCACGGTGTTGGGCTGTAAGCACAACCCCCACCTGTGGACGTCGGGCCCTCATACCACCCTCATGGAGTCTGTTTCTGACCGTTTGAGCAGACACATGCACATTTGTGGCCTGCTGGAGGTCATTTTGCAGGGCTCTGGCAGTGCTCCTCCTTGCACAAAGGCAGAGGTAGCGGTCCTGCTGCTGGGTTGTTGCCCTCCTACGGCCTCCTCCACGTCTCCTGATGTACTGGCCTGTCTCCTGGTAGCGCCTCCATGCTCTGGACACTACGCTGACAGACACAGCAAACCTTCTTGCCACAGCTCGCATTGATGTGCCATCCTGGATGAGCTGCACTACCTGAGCCACTTGTGTGGGTTGTAGACTCCGTCTCATGCTACCACTAGAGTGAAAGCACCACCAGCATTCAAAAGTGACCAAAACATCAGCCAGGAAGCATAGGAACTGAGAAGTGGTCTGTGGTCACCACCTGCAGAACCACTCCTTTATTGGGGGTGTCTTGCTAATTGCCTATAATTTCCACCTTTTGTCTATTCCATTTGCACAACAGCATGTGAAATTTATTGTCAATCGGTGTTGCTTCCTAAGTGGACAGTTTGATTTCACAGAAGTGTGATTGACTTGGAGTTACATTGTGTTGTTTATGTGTTCCCTTTATTTTTTTGAGCAGTGTAAGAACAGGGGATCTGTAAAGGTCTGCCCTGGCCTGTTTGGACCTGAGCATTTGAGTATAGGTGCGCTCTGTTCACCTATTCAACCACTTTTCAGCCCTGCACGTTAAGATATACAGTGCATTCAGAAAGTATTCAGACCCCTTCTCCACATTTTGTTTCGTTACAGCCTTATTCTAAAATGGATTCAATAATTTTTAACAACACCCCATAATGACACATTTATTCCAAATAAAAAAACAGAAATACCTTATTTACCTAAGTATTCAGACCCTTTGCTATAAGACTTGAAATTGAGCTCAGATGCATCCTGTTTCCATTGATAATCCTTGAGATGTTTCTACAAACTGAGCATTCGGGGGTGAAGGGCCTTGGTCAGGGAGGTGACCAAGAACCCGATGGTCACTCTGACAGAGCTCCAGAGTTCCTAGGTGGAGATGGGAGAACCTTCCAGAAGGACAACAATATCTGCAGCACTCCACCAATCAGCCCTTTATGGTAGAGTGCAAAAAGGCACCTAAATTACTCTTTGGCCTGAATGCTAAGCGTCACGTCTAGAGGAAACCAAGCACCATCTCTACAGTGAAGCATGGTGGTGGCAGCGTCATGCTTTGGGGATGTTTTTCAGCGGCAGGGACTGGGAGACTAGTCAGGATCGAGGGAAAGATGAACGGAGCAAAGTACAGAAAGATCCTTGATAAAAACCTGCTCCAGAGCTCTCAGGACCTCAGACTAGGGTAAAGGTTCACTTTCCAACAGGACAACGACCCTAAGCACCCAGCCAAGTTACGCAGGAGTGGCTTCGGGATCAAGTTTCTGAATGTCCTTGAGTGGCACAGTCAGAGCCGGGAGCTGATCGAACATCTCTGGAGAGAACTGAAAATAGCTGTGTAGCGACACTCCCCATCCATCTGACAGAGCTTGAGAGGATCTGCAGAGAATAATGGGAGAAACTCCCCAAATACAGGTGTGCCAAGCTTGTAGCATCATATCCAAGAAGACTCGAGGCTGTAAATCGCTGCCAAAAGGTCCTTCAACAAAGTACTGAGTAAAGGGTTTGAATACTTATGTAAATGTGATATTTAATTCATATAAATAATATATATATATATATATATATATATATGACACTAATACATTTTCGAATAAGGCTGTAACGTAACAAAACGTAGAAAAAGTCAAGGGGTCTGAATACTTTCCGAATGCACAGTATGTAGAGCATTTGACCTTCAGTATTTTTGAGGAAGATGCTACATACCTTGCAAACAGGAACGATCTCAATGGAGTAGGTGCTCTTGTAGTTGAATGTGTTTGAGTGGATGTCATGGGAGATGAGGCGCTGGGAGGTCTTCGACCTAAACAAGACAGTGACACAAAAAAAACAAAGACAACAATATCTTGTCAGAGAAAAAATAAACAACATTCTCAATCCTCTCCATGCTAAGCTAGAAATATATATGTCTATAGACATTGAATAATTGTAGCACTAGCCACACAGACCACACTTACTGTGGTTAGTGCAGTCCAAGTCATCACTGTTCAATTCTATGTCAACATATTGTCCCAACAACAAATTAACATTTAATGGGCATTATGCAATAACCATTAAGGAGCCATCAAGAGTAGGAGGACGTCACCACGACACTGACCTCAGGTCAGAGAGTTGTCACTACAGGGCAACCTCTACCCGTAGTTGAGGGTCTCTGGTGAACTGTTCCTACCTGCAGGGGACTGTGCACTGGAGAAAATCCACCATCTTCTGAGCATGCTGCTTGGTGGCATAGTAGAAATCAATACCCTCTGAGAGAGGAGAAAGATTAAAAACAAGTCAGCCCGCAGTCAATAAATCAATCCCAGACACACACACCACACGCGACCTGGGTCATCACCATTCCAACACACTTAATTCGACAGCCTCAGTAACACAGACCAGATGGGCACCGGGGGGGATATGGCCGCCACATGTTGAAGCTTCAAGGCTTTTAACTCCGGCTAGAGAGGGGGGTCATTTATACTGAACTGTCAAAGGACAGCTTCTCCCTTACAATCTGGTCCAACCACACTGGGCGCTGCTTCTGAAATATCTCTCAATACACAGTGTGTGTGTGTGTGACTGAAAATAGGACCCGAGTCAAACAGCATTGTTGGCATGGTAAACAGAATGCTCAGTACTATGATCCTACCACACTGATTATAAACACATGGCCAAGCCCTTCTAAAGCCCGGGACAGGAAAGCTTTATTAAGAAAATCGCCAATGTCAATGGTAAGCTTGCATGGTCTGGTGTCTCTTCCTGGATGAAACCCCCACTTTAGAGCAGTATATTCTATCCCAAACCCACCATTGATCTCCTTGATGTTGAGTGCGTTCTGATGGAGTTTGTGTTTGAGAATCAGCTGCTCCAGGTAGTAGAAGGTCTTCTTGTGAGAAGTCTAAAAAGGACCAGCCCAATATCAGGTTAAAAACACAACATGTTAAAAAACAATTGTTGTGGTGAGCAACATGAATAATATAAGTCTAATCATCAGTGGTACCTTCTGTCTGACTTGCACCACAGAGTTCCAGAAGTCCTTGGCCTCGACACGGTGGCAGTCGTCACACATCTGGCCCTGGATGACAAACTCCACCACAAACACCTGCTGCAGGATGGCTCCGTTCATCACCTGGACAGGAAGAATCACACTACCATCAACCGCTATTCTCTTATATGACTGGCTCAGAACATAGTTTACGACTGTAATGTGACACACCAAGTAAATAAAACACTCTTTAAAATCCAGAACTGGGCTAGAAAGCTGTAACCCAAAGGGAATTGGCTGTGACCCACCAGTGGATCATTACCCACCCGCCATTTGGGAAACACTGATGTGTAAGACTTTATTCATCAGGGTTTGGTGCTGCTATTTCTGGTGACTAAAGGACATCTAGATACAAGATCACAGGTCACACAAAACCCCCTACACTCCATACAAAGCCCTGGGCCCTGAGGAACTGAGACTCCTCTGAAAGGTCATGAAGTTATGACAGCCACTGGCTAAACTTCACCCAATCACTGTGCTCTGAAACTAGTCAGCCCTTTATCCCTTTAGTGTCACCTGGATTAAATAATGACAACATGGTGGGACACATAGCGGTGGGACACGTCCTCCAGATCAGGTTCCTAATCCACACTAATCCCTTATATTAAATATGTCACACTCTCATGCCTCTCATTTCTCCACTCGTCTCCTCTCTCTCACCTCTTTCTGTATGGTCACCTTCAACTTGATCCGCTTGGAGTGGGGTTCCGTCCACAGGAATCCAGCATCGATCAGACGCACCTGGATTGAGAGGTCACATGAGTTTCTGAGGCGAATGGCTACAGCCCTGTTAAAAAAATTTAACAAGTGTATCTTTGAATATAAATAAAGCAGAGTAGGGAAGGGATACTCACTTTAGTCATGTTGCCCTTCAGTTTTTTAAGGCAGAGGGCGAGCAGTTCCCTGGACTCCAGAGCACACTGCACCCAGGAGGCTGGAGGCTGCAAGTACCTGCATGGAAGAGAAAGAGGAGCAATCAATCCATCTGAACTAATGTAGGAGCCGTGGTAAGATCCCAGTTAACTGACTAATGATCCTTTGGTCAAGTAAGAGCAATAGACAGGGATTTAAACATCTTAGCTGTGGCACTAAGTTTGACAGGCTTGTGATGGTGGTCTGGGCAATACCGTTCACACTGCTTGCAGAAGTGCAGGTTGACTTGCTTGGGGATTCCCTCAGAGATATCCACTGTGGTCCTGAGGCAAGACACACACATGTTGGCTGGGTTTGGAGGGATGGGGATGCCACAGGTGCAGCACAGGCTGGGTAGAGGAGAGAAATAATTTCTTAATTAGTACTGTGTACCAACTGATACCTTTGAAAAAGCTATGAATCTACACCTTCAAACTAATGGTAAAGGACAGATTATTTGTAGCATGTAGGAGGCTGATCATAAATTCTACTTACATGTTCCCCTGACTGCTTGTAGCAGGAGCTTGCATGTACTCCATTATAAATGGCTTGGATGTAGCAGTGAGAACTAGACAAGACAAATCAGATTGATGTTATGAACCAGACAAGCGTTTACTTTTTAGATTATATACAAAAACGTCATGATATTATCGACAGGGCTAATGTGTATTGATTATAGTCAATACATGGTAGCCAGCTATCTATTCTACTACCTTTCCTGTTAACGTTAATATTTTTTTTTTTACACATGACACAGAATTAGATACTATTCCATGACATCTCTGTCAGTTAACCATTATCACAATGTCACATCTCATCTGACTCATCTGACCATGCTCTGCTGGCAGTTCTCGTTAGCTAGATAACGTTATACAATTGGATTTACTTTACTAACCGGCAACCAGTAACTGTTAGATAGAATATGTTAAATGGCTGGTACTTGCTAGCCGACTAATTTGCGATGATCGTGACAGTTGTCATTACATAGAAGGGCCCGTGTTAAAATGTTTCGGGGCCCTTAATGCCATTTCAATAAAACAACTAATACACAACACATACTTACAGAATGTTAATTCATCTACACGTTGCGAACCTCCACGTTTCTCCAACACAAACTGGAAAGGAGGAGCAGGATGATGACGACACAGCACTTCCTGGTGGCAAAAGGACCCAGTCCGTTCCTCTCTTTTGCCTGAGTGCAGTTGCTTCATAAACCATTCAAATCCCATACACACAGAAGAAACTGCATTATATATGGAAGTTATGAAATTACTGATTTTTTTTTATAATCCAATGAATCCTTTTGTTGCATACATTGGATTGGACAAGAAGGCAATTGTTTAAATCTAAGATAAATGAATTTATCCAAAGAAGATACATTTTATCGTTATCTATATACTATACCTTCCTCCTTTATCTTTCTTCGTCGCCATTATCATCATCAACAACAAGAACACAACAAAGCAAAGTAGAATTTTACAATGTACTTTAGAGTTCCTAAACCTTTGCCTTATCTGTTTGATAACCGTTCTGGGTTCATGTCTAGATAGGATACCGTTTTTTACGTCAAATGTGTTTTCGGTTTTTTGCATTTTAGCTCACCCTAATCCTTTTCCTAACCTTAACCTAATTCTCCTAACCTGCTACGAAAAGTCAATTTTGACAAAAGCTGTATCCCTTCTAGACAAAACATTGGTCTGGTTCTCTGGGCTTGCTGTAATGTATAGAAAGTGGGATCCTATTAAAACAATCATCTGTGGGGAGGACCATGCATCGGTCCAGAAGTTACGTACGTTAAAAAGAAGCAATTTTCCCAAACGCTACATTTTATATTCAGCAGTATAAAGTTGCAAGTGACATTTAGTTTGTCCCTCCAGAAATATGATGCATGTTATCCTAAAAAAGCTTGAATGGTGCACACCTCACGTGCTCCCAGTGGTGCGGTCCTGCAAACCGAACGCTACAGTTTGAGGGCACTATTTACAGTTCAATCTCGCTGTCAAAGGTTGAGGGAGCATGCAGTTTGTGTTCAGGTTAGCTTTAAACGAGGTACTTCAACGCGAGGTCTCCAACTGTCTGAGGTTATATATAGCTACCATTCTCCTCCTTCCACGGTTGTGCGAGTCACCGCATCATATGGACAACCGCTGGTTCACGAGGTTTTATGCTAGAGTGAACAAGCCAAGCCAGAATCTTTCACCCCGCAGTGTCTACGGATTCTCCAAGACGTCAAGCAGCATTTCTACATGTGAGCTATCAGCGTTTCGTTGAATTAATTCAGCCTTTTACGCTGTGCTGTAGGCTACGTTTGCTTAATTTGGTTTCGCTGATTTATTTATTCTCGCATCGATAATAATGGACTGAAAGTTGCGGGTAAACAACAACAACCTGCAGTGATTTCTTGTTTGTATAAATGATAGAGGATACGATGACACTGTTGTCTCTTTTGGGTCGGATCATGCGTTATTTTCTGCTCAGACCAGAGACCTTGTTCCTCCTATGCATAAGCCTGGCTCTGTGGAGTTACTTCTTCCACACTGACGAGGTGAAAACCATCGTCAAGTCCAGCCGGGATGCTGTCAAAATGGTCAAGGGGAAAGTGGCGGAGATTATGCAGAATGAAAAATTCGGGGGTCTAGATGTTCTGGACGCAGAGTTCTCCAGAACCTGGGAGTTCAAGAGCAACAATGTGGCGGTGTACTCCATCCAAGGCCGGAGAGATCACATGGAAGACCGCTTCGAGGTCCTCACAGACATCGTGAACAGGAGTCACCCGTCTATATTTGGGATTTTCGATGGCCATGGGGGAGAGGTAAGATAAATGGTCTGTTATCATTCATTTGTTGAGCGACCATACTTTTTTGGGTTGGTCAACACGTGCACATGCACTTGCTATGCATCAAATCATATTAATCCCTCTCCACAGGGACATGTGGAAGGCATTTTAGCATTTTACTTTGTGAAGTTGTGCCAAAAATAAGAGACAGTCATTCATGGTCTTACAAGTTTAAAAGACTTATAGACATAACACGATTGTGTGGTATGCTGCAGATAAAGTCTCTAAACCGATTATAGCAGGCTTGGGAGATAATAGGATTAAACTCATTCATATGTGTAGGTTGATTGAAGATGGATGTGACAAGCTAGCTGATCATTTCCAACCCCAGTGAGAGATGCTTTCTGATATTGGTCAAATTCTGGTCTGAAAGTCACCCGATGCCCATGCACCTGTCACCCTCTCCATGTTCTGGTCATTCACTAGTCACAGACAAAGCCCTGGCAGCTGTAGCTCTTTCACTCCATGACAAGCATTCAGTGGCACAGATCGAACAGCTTGTCTGACAGAAATACACTTCCTACTCTGATCAACCAGATGTCCCTGTAGAGGGGCAAAGCGTCCATCCATCAGGCACTGTGTGAGAGAGAGGTGGGGCGGGTAGGCAGTCAGTCAATGTAATTATACTCCCTGCACGAGAGAGAAAGTGGGATCCTGGTCTTGTTCCACCTCAACCTGACCAGAAGAGAATGTGTGTGTTTTGTTAATGTGATGTTGGGGGGTGGCCGGAGGTTATTTCCATAGTTGGCAGGGTAACAACACTGATTGGTCATGATGGCCAGGCCTGCCTGAACAGCGACCTTGTCTCCGTGGGCTGCAGCTGTGGCCGCGCGGGCCTGACAGCCCAGTATTGACTAACGCCATGGAGCTACGTGAAGAAACTCAATGCTCCCCCTGCTCACACTGCCTCTCTCCCAGACCCAGTCTACAGGCTGCCAGTGTTTTTATAAGGAGCTCTACTGTTCAGTCCTGATCTAGTATGTCTAATACAGAAGTTGAATATCTGGCTTGATCCAGGCTGAAAGATAACATTCTAAAAATAGGCCGCGATGAAGGATAGCCATTCTTTTCCAGGGTAGAACTGTGGGTTCCAGTGCAGCAGCTCCCTGCCTCCCTTTGACCAAAACGGGTCATTTGTCTGGTTTTCCCTGCAGTTGAGTTTGAGTTTGCTCCTTAATTTCTCCTTCCCTGGATTCCTTATAGAGGATGGTAATCTAGGCTATAAAAGCCTTCCTCAGCTCTGTGTGGGAGAGGGTGTTCACTTCAGATTTGCTCATGTAGGTGAGGGGATTTTTTTTGTTGGTGTGTTTTATTCTTACACGCTTTATTGAAGTGTGAAACTGATTTCAGACACCAGCTTTTCAAACGGCGCTTCTGCTACAGTATGTGATTGTTTTATGTATTCCTGTCCCAGGGGCGGTGCGTAAGCAGTGCGATGCAGTGTAGCCAAGGGCTGGAGGAGGAATCGATTTAGCCCCAGAATGATACATCGCCTCTCAGAGAAGAATAGCGAGCTGGAAACACACAAACTAAATGCTATACCTTGTAAGGTGTTAAGAATGAATGTGGTGATTCATGGCGTCTTTGTCTGTAAAATATCCATTCCAGGCTGTTTGTTCTGACTCCATGTAAACAACCTGACTAACGTTCATCTCTTGTTGATATTTTGTAGGGAGAGATGCTCTCTCTACATGGGTGATAGTCTGGCTGAAGAGTCTGTCTGAATAGACCTACTATTAGCTCCACACAGTAATGTCCACAATAAAATGAGTGACATTTAGAACTCCCGTCTTAACTCTCCTAACATGTTATCTGTTCTCTGAATGGCTTAATGGAGAAAGGGAGTTCTGATAATGAAGTCATCTTTTTCCTTTTGTGCTGATGTTCCCCCCCCCCCCCCCCCCCCCCTCGCTCTGCTGCCTTCAAGTGCAGTTTAGAGTAGAGTGGTGTGGCTGCGTGTGCGTAGGCAGTTTCTGTACAGGAGAAGATGGAGAGAAGTATTGTGTTAAGAGGGATGAGAGGAAAGAACACAAGGCTGACCTTTTTAGTGGGGCTCCTCTTTTTTTCCTCGCTTGTTCCCTTTCTTGCTTACCTTGGCCCTCACCGGAGTTCACCTTCCCTTCACACTAACAATAAAGGCCTCTGTTAGTGGAAAGGGCACCATTTGCATTTTAATCCTGGGGTGGGACAGAGTGTGTGCAAGAGAAAAAGAGACGTGGTGTGTGAGTCGAGTGCATGCGTGAGATTCTTGCGGAGGGAAGCCCATTGCTTGCAGTTTTCTGAACCTTTTGAATATTATAGTTGACCTGCTTTCGTCCTCCTCTCTCCCTCTTCTCTCTTTCATCCACTCAGGTTGTCAGTGTGATTACAGCTCAGTAACTGCAGTCTGATTACTGGAGCACTCTGAGGTGCTTTCAATTGAACTCCTTTCATTCCCATCTCCATACTGCCATTTTCCCTCATTCCATCTATACTGTAGCTCTGGTGCAGAATGGCTCCAGTGTGTGTGTCTCTGCATCAGGCTCACGGTTCCCTCCCCATGAGAATAAACCCTCTTCAGCTGTTATGGAGTGTTGGTGGGCTCAGTTGGCTGGTCTGCGGGAGTGTGTTGGTCTGCATCTTACTGTATGGAAATGTATGATTGTGGACAGCTTTGTCTGCGGCGGCGTTTGCATGTCTGTCAGGCTCCAGGTGTGTGTGTGGTTTGTAGTCTGGTTTAGATATTCAGCAGCCTGGGTCCCTCTTGAGCCCACTCACACTGGAGATGAAAGAAGCGGCATGACTAATTGCAGTGTCGGCATTCTAGAGGATTGCTTAGTGTGTTTACCTGTGTGTGTGCGTGTGTTCCCTCATGTTTTTGTGTGTAAAATGCAACTCTAAAGTAATGGATTTCCAGAGGACATTAGAGGAAGTAAACCACCAGCAGCGATGGCATGTTAAGCAGTGGAATTTCATGATATCTGGGCTTCACACACCTGTTCCAGACAATGTAATTTCCTGCCAAATGTCCCCCACACGCCTCAGGCCTCTGAAGTAAAAAATAAATGTATTCCTCCAGGAGCCATAAAATAATGGAATCGATGAGAATAATAATAAAAAAACAAATAAACCATTCACTCTGGCAGACCAAAAAAAAAATGGTGCTCCTCTCATGCTTGTTCCACTCTGAATCACTTCATTCTGGAGGCAGATTCCTGGACCCACTTTTATTGCTTTTGGTCAAAGCAGATGCTCAACATTTTTCAGCCCTGCCTTGATGTTGTGGAAAGACCAGTGACCTAGGAAAGGTAACGTTGTGTAGGAAAACCCCCGGGAAGAGATGGGCTGGGAGCTTTTCTACAGTTTTCTGACCTTTTTTAGTCATTCTGCACCAGCTGGGCATGAAAAAGTTGGTCTTCAAGCCTAGATTGGGTGTAGAGTTAAGACCAGAATGGTGCAACTGACCCCAGAAGACTCTCACGCTATGTTTGAGGAGCGGAACCCGACGAGTGAAACACTTACACAGAATCCAAGTGTCACAATTCCCCCATTTGCCATCTGAAGTCTTTTCCGCCACGGGTAGTTGTATTTCTTGCAGTTATAAACTCACATTGAGTATAATGATTCTGTTTTTCCCACCAACATTCTTTTCCATTAAGCAAGTGCTTGTCTCCTAGCCCCTCTAGTCTTGAAATTCTCTAGCTTCGATTGGTTTGTGTGTGTGGTGCACAAGGAGCCCCCAACAAGGCCCCAGCAGAGCTCCCAGCATGACGTCCCTCCGAGCCGTTCAATAATTCAACACTCCCTCTGCCAGCCAGGCACTTCTTCCGCTACAAGTCCACTATCTAAAAATACGCCATTCCACTGCCATACCCCACCCTTCCTGGCCTAGAGAAGCTGGACTACTGGGTGTGGATAGGGGTTCAAATAAGGTTCTCCAGATTTCTGAAAGTTGAGACCACAGCATCTCTTATGCTGGTTGTTGTCTCTCTGTGGTGCTGTGCATGAGGCTGGCTGGATGAGCTGAGGAGGGAGATGTAGAATACCTCTCCACATCATACACACACACACTCCTGTAGTCCTCCCCATGGCCTCTGATGAGGTTCTATAGAGGCCAGGGGGTATATTCTGTGTTGCCAGGTCTCTGCTTTTTACCTCTTTGGATGGTGGGCTGGAAGCCCCACATCTATTTGTCCTCCTCTCCCTGTGGGGTTTTGGAAGGAAAGGGGAGGTGTTGTGCTCTGTTTACCCTGTTCGTTCTCTCTGTGTGACTAGGTTATGAATGAATGAACAGGGCTAAATGACCATGTCTCTAGGGGTTATGGTGACTCTAGTCTTGGCTCCTACTGAGTGGACTGACGTCAGCTGCCTTTACAAAAAGAAAAAGGTGTGTGTGTGTTTTAGGCAGTGGACATGGATGTCTCTGATTGGTGCTGTTTTGGCAGTGGGGAGAGCAGGCAGAGGAATGTTGACACCGAGGAAGGAGAGGGTCACTTACAACTGCTGTGTGTGTGTGTGAGATGCAATGCTCACTGGTCTACGTGTCTTTCCCAGCTGTCATTTCTACTTGACTCCTCTTTGGGTGAGATGGTGACCAGAGGGTTGGTACTGATGGGGCAGGTGTGTTCTTTTTGGGGGGCTGTGTGTGTAGTTCACTCTGTACGCTATGGTTTGTGTGTGAGAGTACGTGGGTCTGTGTGTAAGCTATAACACAGGAGACTGTCTGCAGGGCCATGTGTGTTGGCTGGTCAGACAGGAGGAATGCAGCACACGTGTGGCTGACGTGAGCAGATGGTTTCTATCTACTACAGCATGGACCTGAACTCTCCTTAGCACAGACACCGGGCTTCTCAAAGATATGATTACTCAATGTTCTTTTCTAATCTGTCATATGAGTGTGTAAACTCCTAGTGGGAGGAGTAGTTGTATTCAGTTTAAGGTTAAGGAAAGGGTGGGTGTGGCCCATACTGGTAGACCTGTTGGCACTCTGCCATGCACTTCTGAATACGGCCCTCTGAGATTTATGAGCCGTACTGAGGCTTTTTCATTCATCTTTTTTGTTGTTGTTGTGTGTGTGTGTGTGAGATGGTTTGTGGTGTATGTGACCACTAGTGCACTGAGGCCTGAGCTGAAAAACTCCCTCTTAGTTAGACCAGACTAGGAGTTTAGAGAATAACCATGATGAAGTTATGGCTTGGCTGAGTCGGCTTGTATCCTCATACATACTTCTGAATCCATGCTCACTGAGTCTCCCATAGACAAGCAAGCATTACCGTTAAGCTTGACTGACTGACTTATTTTACTCACTGTAGGTTTTCTCATATGAGTATCTGCCAGAGAGGAACTCATTATATTATAAGGTAATATACCTTTTTTTTCTTGGAATTTCCCTGGATATTTCCTATGTGGAGACCGGAAAGCTAGGTGGAGTGTGGAGCTGAGGGTGATGGATTATGAGTGATGGGCTGGGGTTCAGGGCCGAGCTGCTAAATTGATTAGTGAAGTAGGGGATGGCGTATAGTGACGGGGGCTAATGGTAACAGCTAAAGGCCCAGGGAAATCTGCTTTCCTCCTTATGACTTGTGACTGTCTCTCTAAACCCATGGCTGAAGGGAGGAGAGAAGACTGCAGGGCAGATGAGAACTACACTAATCCCAGAGAGATTGGGAAATAGGTTCTAAACATTACCCCCCCCCCCCCCCCCCCCCCCCCAGTCTATGTCTGTCTCTCAGTGGAGGCTGGTGCGAGGAGCTATAGGAGGATGGGCTCATTGTAATGGCTGGAATGGATTCAGTGGAACGGTATCAAACATATGGAAACCACATGTTTGACTCTGTTCCATTCCAGCCATTCCAGCCATTACAATGAGCCCATCCTCCTATAGCTCCTCCCACCAGCCTCCACTGGTCTCTGTCTCTCTCCTCTTCATCTTTCTGACTATCTCTCCATCTCACTGTTGGCTCCGCTCTTCCTCTGTTCTCTACATCTCTCCTACAGGGAAGGCCGGTGGTTATAGGAGGCTGCACATTGCCCTGTGGCTCAGCTGTATGAGCTTTGCCAGCGGCAGAGCTGTCAGCAAGGTTTTAGAGCTGCTCTTAGCAGGCGTACACCATCCACAGGAGGGGAGGGGCAAGGCAGCGGGTGAAGGATGGACAGGAATGAGGAGAAGGGGTAATGGAGGACAAAATGTGATTGATTGGAAAGTGGCTATACGTTTACAGCTGCTCTTAGCAGCCTCCCACCTTTCACAGGAGGAGAGGAGAAAGGGGATGAGTAGAAGAGAAATTAAGATGGAGGGGATAAGGAAGTGGAGAGAATCCAGCTTTAAACAGTTTTTAGTGAACTTACAACTGCTGCAGGAGGGTAGAGATGGAAGAATGGAAAGAAGTGAGAGAGGCAGGAAGATTATGTAAGATAAGAAAGAGGTGAGGGGGTAGAGAGGGAGGGACTGAGCTCTGTCTATATTCATATATCTGGATGAGAAGATGTGTGGCTGCAGGTGTATCCTGTCTGCAGGGTGTATGTATATGCTGTGTGTAGCATGCAGAAAGCTGCGTTAGCAGCATCAAAGCAGATGTAGGGAGTGAGTGTCAGCGGAACATGCAGCCTGTCAGGTGCTCGTCTAGTCTTTGATCTTCTGCTTGAGTGTGAAGGAGAACATTCCTACATCATAAAGGCTTAGCAGCCCAGGGACACGGACTAGGCTACATGGGGGGGGGGGGGGGGGGGGGCTCACATCTAGTGAGGCGTGGTTGCGAGAATTTTCTGTGCGTTTGTCTTTTAGTGAGAGAGGTGTGTGTGTGTGTGAGAGAGAAGTGGTACTGACACTTTTCACTTTGATCATGAGACATTTCAACTGTCGGGCAGATGGACGAGTGCTCAGCTCTCTAGTCTGAGTCCATATGAAAATGGCATTCTCTCTCCTGCTCTTTCTTTTCTTTGTCTTTATATTCTCTCCTTCCTGTTCC
Organism: Salvelinus namaycush; assembly: GCF_016432855.1. Lineage (NCBI taxonomy): Eukaryota > Metazoa > Chordata > Actinopteri > Salmoniformes > Salmonidae > Salvelinus > Salvelinus namaycush. The sequence goes on from NC_052329.1 coordinate 28,481,085, forward strand.
TGTCTATTTTGACTTTTTGCTCTACACTCCTTCTCCGTACCCCACACTGTCTTCTGTTCCACGTCTCCCTCCCTCCAAAAATCTAACTTTCGTTCACCTTGAATTTCTCTGAGACCAATGCCAGGGTAAGTGCAAGCTGAGCCTCCTGCCTGCCTGTGCTGTGTGACAGGAAGTAAACAGGGTGAAGAACACAGGTCTCCTCCTGTACTCTGACACCCAACATATGCCTGTTATCTGCCTCGTTCTGCTTAGAAGTTGCAACTTCTGGGACAATAAATCGGACCTTTTTTTATATCAGCATCGTCCCACTCCAATTCGTCTCTCCTCACTGATTGGCTACCTGGCCTATAGGTGTGAATGTTTGTTTGCTCATTAGTTTTCTTATAGCTTTTTGTGTCATAGCACATCTGCATACCGGGGCTGAAGTGTTTGTTTTCTAACCCCTGTAGTGAAAGAAGAGAGGAGTGTCTCTGTCTATCTGCAGAGTCACCTTATCTCCCTGCAGTCTGTCTAATTTATTTATCACTGCTCTGCAATATTAAAGAGTCTGCTGCCTACAACCCTGATGGGAGTCTGTCTACACACACGTATGCTGCCTGTCTGCTGCCCTTATCTTCTCCTGAAAACACGCTTGCATATGGGCATCACAGAAACGCACACATTTATGCATGGATTTTCAGTTAGTGTATATTATCTTCACCGAGAACTCGTTTCCTTCTTCACTTGCTGTATTATCTGTGGATGAGCGTTTCCACATCTGCGGTGTGCAGATGAGTGTGTGTGTGGCGGCAATGCCAGGACTCTGCTGGTGGCTGTAATTGCTGTGCGTCCATGCCTCAGTGAAGCTAGCCTGGGAGTCCTGACTCATCTCTACTGGCAACGCTGCCTGGGCTGTCGGCCCGCTGCCTGGACAGACACGCACCCTGCTGTTGCCTGCTTACTGCTATACTTAGAAAGAGCAAGCTTTCCTATGGTTCTGGGTTAAAACTGGGAACCTTGAACAGGCCAAACTGGTGTCTCACCGGATCAGGCACCTGCTGTGGAAACAGGGCTTCAGATGGCAGTCAGCCTGCCCTGTACTACTGGGCCCTGGGTGATTACTTCACTAGAGCCTAACTGGGCCAACCGTTAGCAATGGGAGTGTTCCTCTTGGACAATCAATAGAATTGCTTGCCTGTCGTTTGAAAGCGAAGGGTGGGCGATGAGCAGTTTCACTAATATTTAATAGTAAATAAAATGGCCATTTGATTGGACGTTGATGTGATTTGTAGGTTAGTGCTGCTCAGTAATATTTGGACTGTGCCTACCTCAGGCTTTGTTAAGGCTACCGCTTGGAGGCTTCTGAAAAAGACTTATGGTATGGATTTGAGCCAAAATGGAGTCTCTGTTGGATTGGGTCTGTGGAGGACACTGGGTTGCACTGTTGGCGTTTGGCTGTGCTCTCTTTTCTGACTATATCCAATGTGGAGATACACACACACACACACACACACACACACACACTGTTCTTATAGATGTGTTGTGGTCCCTCTTGCCCATGCATCACAAACACCCACATTCACTTTCTATAAGATGTTTATACTTTTTCACTAGCACTATCAATACAGACACATTCACTCATTCTGTCTTGCATCTCTCATGCCCATACCTCATTCACACCTACGGTTAGGGCTGTTGGTGACCGTATTACCGCCACACCAGTGGTCATGAGTCATGAAGGCAGTCAAATTCCACGTGACCATTAGTCACGGTAGTTGGGCTTCTCCAAGCTCTGATGCTGCTGCTGGTCATTAGTAGTCTACCAAACTTGCTAACTGCCTGGTACTCAGCACTCTATTGTCCCTCTAATCAATTTGACATCAACGCAAATGTGATTGTAAATCTACTCAAACACTTCATGAGCCCATGTTGCGCAACATTTCTATAGGTCATGTAATTGTCTGAGAAAACAGAGTGATGGCCTCTTAAAAAGAGGATCCCATCAGCTTTCTATAGGCTAGGCCTACTATATTTATTGATCAACTTTACTAATATTAAGCAAATATTAAGCACATTGCTTATCTTTACAACAGGAGTATAGCCTAACTGGCTGGCATGAAAATGGACCACAGGAAAAGCATCCTCCATTCGCTATTTAAGTGCAGAGATGACATGTGTTTTTCCCGTTTTCGAGACAGGTGCATGATAATGGTCCATTCTAAATCCAAAACAAATTTCACACATTTTTTAGTGTGTGTGTATATATAAAGACAAGATTAAATCCAAGATTAAATAGGCTAATATATTTTCACCCATAAGACTATCACTTGTGAATGATGCCCAGCTTTAGGCAAGAAACAAATACTTTTTTGTGTGACTTTTTTTGCATCATAGTCGCACACCTCATGTAACCTAGCCCATAGACCTATATGTTTTGATAAGGTTTGTGTCACAACTAAAGTGGCCAAATAACTTCATAAAATGAAGCACATTAATCCGCTTTACAGCGGGTATAGAGCCTAACTGGCATACAATACTGTATGCAGCGTGTGAGTTTGGAGAGATTTTCACCATTAAAAATGCACCTTTTTATAATAAAAGCATTACACGCATAATCGCATTTGTGGTTACTTTTGAGAATGGTGTTTTTCCATGAATGGGACATTTGCGCTTAAAGCCTACTGCCGTGTGCGCATTGCTGTGCTTATTATGTGAAGAAATAGCCTAGTAGTTTATCAACATTTTAAGCAAAATGTTCTGACCAGCATTTAGGGAGAAGGGCTGCAAAAGGCATGGGTTTTCTACGGTGCATTATCACCACAAAGGGGATGCCGCCGGGAAATTCAAAGCATTATCAAGTGTCTCTCAAATTGTGAATGAGAGACTGACAAAGTGTGTACAGCCTGCTCAAAAACAAAGCCGAGCTCATGCCTTTCAAGCGACTTTTTTGAAATCATCATTAGTCGCACCATGCAGCCTTACAATGTATTAAAAATCTAAACATATAGCCCACCGTTTTGTAGAACAACCAAAGTTACATTAATAACTCTAAATTAAGCTTATAGTAGTACAGTCCCCTAACAGGCGGATGGAGGCCTGTGGATGAATATTGATTTGCATGGGGCCTTGCATCTGAATGTTTATCAGCTAATGGTTGAGCTCTGTGTAGCGTGACGCTCACCTGGGCTGCTGCATTGATCGCTGTGTTTTTCCTGCTTATTGATGAATAGGGAATACAGTGCAGTGATCAATATCAGAAGGACCCAGTCTGATCGTAAGCGGGCCAGGTCAGGGGTTAACAGCCACAGTGGGTTGATGAGAGGAAACGGGTTAACATTGTGTCGTATAGGAGTAGCAGCAGCACTGTACGTCTCTGAGGAAGTACTTGTTGTCTTCTGTCAGCGCTCCGTGAGAGGTGAGAGGAGCCCGTTTCTAATTAATGTGATAAATGCTGCATCCATCTCCAGAGAGCGGGAGGAGTTGGGGAGGGGGGGGGAGGAAGACGGACTAGTAATATTGGTATGAAGAGAGGCGGAAGAAAGGTTATTTTGAGGGAAGATGTGACTTTGTTTTTAGGGTGGGTGGGGTAAGGTATTATTGAAATGAAAAGCCATCAATTTACTCATGTGCATCCCAGGAAAACAAATCACCACGGAAACCAGGCTTGCCTCAGTGTGAGACCCATCTGCACTACAGGATGATGCTTACTCTCTTTCTCCCTCACACTCTCTCTTTAACTGTACCCCTCTTTCTGGAATCAGGAGTGAATAAGCAGGAAAACCAGAGAATGTACTGAAAGTTCCTGGATTTTTCCAACCCTATGTGTGACAAGTCCTACCTGTTCTCTAATAACCAGTCTTAGCTGTACCCAAATACAGTGTTGAATGTGATCTGAGATACCATCAGGATGTGGTGCTGGTGTCTGGAGCGGGCCAGCTGATTGGAGATGAGAGCCTATGAATGGACGGTTGGTGGAACAACACTGACTTTAGACCAGCGTCTAGGGACCACTTCATCCTACTCAGATCTCTGGGAATGCTTCCACATCCGACAGGAAGAGAAGCAGAGGAGTAAAGACTCAGGAACAGTGAAGCAGTGTGTTTGACTCAGAAGGCAAACAACTCCTTCCTTTCCTCCTCTCTCCCTCCTGGTACAGGCCCTGCTTTCATTAGCCTGATGGCAGGTGTAAACTCAGCTTTCTTCTCTCAAACTACACAGCTGACAACACAGGAGGTTGGTGGCACCTTATTTGGGGAGGACAGGTACGTGGTAATGTGTGGAGAGAAATTGGTGGAAAGGTATCAACAACATCAAACGCATGGTTGCCATTCCATTTGTGCCGTTCCAGCCATTATGAGCCATCCTCCCCTTAGCAGCCTCCACAGGCTGACAACTGAGGGAATTATTTCATGGTTAAATCTTTTATCCTTTACAGTCCAAATCACTCTTCTAATATCGCTCTGTTGTGATTTTGGGGGCTCACTTTCTCTTTCAGGTGTCCTCCAGTTGGCTTCTCAAAGGAGAGCGAGAGAGAAAAACAGGCCTGCATTATTAGTAATGCATATTATCCTTTTATCAGGGGCTGGAGAGGGAACGAGATGGAGAGAGACAAACAGACCGAGAGGAAGAGTGAGATGGTGTGATGTCGCAGTGTGGACATGCAGTGAAGTGGAGAAATGTGCAAATTGATATTTCTGATCAAAAGAGCTGTGGGATTGTCTGTGTGCATCTGGGTGATTGCGTTGGATTCTGTGTGTGTCTGAGAGCTGTGTCTTTATGAGCATGTGTGTGTGCGGTACGGGCTTTTGCTGTGTGATGAGGCAAGAAAAGCATAGTGGTAGAAGGGAGATGATGAGTTCAGAGCAGCGGGGGTCCTTAGCTCCTCCAGGAGAGGACTTAACCCGTCCCCTGCCACCCCTACCGCAGGTAAACCCTTCCCCAGCCTGGATGCAGTGACTCTCAGAGTAGAAACTAAGATATGTGGTCCCCCATTAGACAGACACACACCGGAGCTCCAGCCAGTCTACGAAGTGGAGCAACTGAGGTGAATGAGGCTTGGTCTATGTTTTGTGACTCACACACACACACACACAACAAGATACAGTACCAGTCAAAAGTTTGGACACACCTACTCATGGCAGGATTTTTCTTTTCTTTTGACTATTTTCTACATTGTAGAATAATAGTGAAGATGTCAAAACTGAAAAAACAGACATGGAATCATGTAGTAATCAAAGTGTTAAACAAATAAAAATATATTTGAGATTCTTCAAAGTAGTCACTCTTTGCCTTGACAGCTTTGCACACTCTTGGCATTCTCTCAACCAGCTTAATGAGTTAGTCACCTGGAATGCATTTCAATTAACAGGCGTGCCTTATTAAGTTCATTTGTGAAATTTATTTCCTTAATGTGTAAACGCCAATCAGTTGTGTTGTGATAAGGTAGGGTGGTATACAGAAGATAGCCCTATTTGGTAAAAGACCAAGTCCATATTATGTCAAGAACCGCTCAAATAAGCAAAGTGAAACGACAGTCCATCATTACTTTAACACATGAAGGTCAGTCAATCCGGAAAATTTCAAGGACTTTGTATGTTTCTTCAAGTGCAGTCGCAAAAACCATCAAGTGCTATGATGAAACTGGCTCTCATGAGGACCACCACAGGAAAGGAAGACCCAGAGTTACCTCTGCTGCAGAGGATAAGTTCATTAAAGTTACCAGCCTCATAAATTGCAGCCCAAATAAATGCTTCACAGAGTTCAAGTAACAGACACCACTAAACATCAACTGTTCAGAGGAGACTGAGTCAATCAGGCCTTCATGGTCAAATTGCTACAAAGAAACCACTACTAAAGGACACCAATAAGAAGAGACTTGCTTGGGCCAAGAAACATGAACAATGGACATTAGACTGGTGAAAATCTGTCCTTTGGTCTGAGTCCAAATTTGAGATTTTTGGTTCTGTCACGATAATTTTTTTATCCCAATAATTGAACTCAACTATCAATTCCCAGAAGTTTGTAAGACCCTGGTTAATGAAGAATTAGACAAAGCCTCCAGTCTGCAATAGATCAATTCTTTTTTCAGAGAGTACTCTGAAGTCAAAAATGAGAACACAGCCATTTTATAATTCACACAGACACGCATCAGTAGAAACTCCACCTCCCTTTAGGTGGGCTGTATTTTTCCACAATAATAACACATAATTTCTCATCTTCTACAAGCATTTCCTAACAGTTACTCCCCCTACCTAAGTTAGGGAGGCCTCTTTCCTGTTATTTTGTTTGAGTTATCACAAGTCGACAGTTCAGTTGGCCTTGAATGTCTCAACTCTACCCAGCTCATATTGCGAAATAGTTACACAATGGTCTAGTCACACACATTATGGAATTATTACTCTAACACATTTCATACAATTATATGATTTCAGGGTGGAATCCTTTAGTCATTACTTTAAACATATAAATTCCTTTATCAATCCACCCTTTGACTAAATATTACACACTGATACTTCAACCTTTATTGGCATTATAAATGTCACACAAAATCAAACAAACTCAAACAAAACCAATACATGTATTTACATCATATACTCATCAATGACTGTTCTAGGCCTATTTCCAATTATAACTCTTGTTTAGGATTTTCATTATAATCTTCATTAAAGAAACAGTCTTTCTAAACATTAAATATAGTCTCATCCAACATGGGCTCCTCTGGGTTGAAGGGATCCGAATAATCTACTAGGCTTGGAGGCATATATCTGTCATCCCACTGGTTGGCGCTGGGAATCGGTCCGTATCTCACCATCTGCTGCGTCATCGACCTCTCCAGTCCTGGTGATTTGACCTCTCACACACGGAATCAAACAGCAACCACACAACATCAACACACTCATACAGGTGAATGCGGCCCACAACACAGTGATTATAAAAAAATTCAATTTTCCAAACATACTATCGAACCACCCAGTCAGTGAGGTATCCACCCCATCTTGCTTCCCTTTCCCTAACTGACATGCACGGGTGAGTGCTACTATCTCCGCTTGCTGTGCTGAATAGTTCCTTGGTAAGGACTCTGCTTCTAAAACCTATTTTTCTGTAACTACAGCATATCCTGTGGCATTTGTGCCATCAGGGTTCTTCCTAGATGAGCCATCTACAAACACAGTCAGTTCCCCATCGGATAAGACAACTGCCGTGTCTTTGTGAGACGCATAGTAGGTGAACGGATGATCTCCGCATGTGTTGTTCCCACTGTGAAGCTTGGAGGAGGAGGTGTGGGGGTGTGGGTATGCTTTGCTGGTGACACTGTCAGTGATTTATTTAGAATTCAAGGCACACTTAACCAGCATGGCTACCACAGCATTCTACAGCGATATGCCATCCCATCTGGTTTGCGCTTAGTGGGACTATCGTTTGTTTTTCAACGAGACAATGACCCAACACACCTCCAGGCTGTATAAGGGCTATTTGACCAAGAAGGAGTGTGATGGAGGGCTGCATAAGATGACCTGGCCTTCCCAATCACCCGACCTCAACCCAATTCAGATGGTTTGGGATGAGTTGGAATGACTGAAGGAAAAGCAGCCAACAAGTGCTCAGCATATGTGGGAACTCCTTCAAGACTGTTGGAAAAGCATTCCAGGTGAAGCTGGTTGAGAGACTGCCAAGAGTGTGCATAGCTGTCAAGGGTGGCTACTTTGAAGAATCTGAAATATAAAATACATTTTATATCCGTTTTAACACACTTTTTTTGTTTACTACATGATTCCGTATGTTATTTCATAGTTTCACTATTATTCTACAATGTAGAAAATAGTAAAAATAAAGAAACCCTTGATTGATTAGGTGTCCAAACTTTTGACTGGTACTATATGTCTAAATGTAGTTCATGATGTGTGTGTGAGTGTCTATGCTCGTTTATGGCCAACAAATCCTGTTGTCTTGTCGATGGTGTGTATTTGTCTGGCCATAATTTTGTTTGTTCGTGTTTGTTCTTTCAGACAGAATTGCATCAGACATTCAGTGCTGTTACTGATCAGCTTCTGCTGATTGGTTTATCCAGTATCTGAGACGGAGCATGTAAGGGTAGGCTACTGATGAAGTGCACTGTGCAAGGTCCGTTTTTAGACTCCTCAGTGAAGCATCTCAGGCTGTCAGACAGACCATAAAGAAGCTTGATTAATCAAACAGGAGATCATTCCAGGCCAGATTAAATCATTTCATGTTTGATTATCAGTGGCTTGAGAGGGCTATTTATAACTGACAGCCCTATGGATAATTATTTTTCTGTGTGTGTGTGAGAGAGACAGTGAATCAGTGGGTGAACAGGGAGTTTATCAGCCAGTCATCTCCCAGTTGATGGGGTCAGGTCCAGAGGAAAGCCCAGTCTCCCCTGCTACTGTTGAATCATCTCACTGGGGCTCCTCTCAGGACTCATTCCGCTGTCTAGCAGGAAGTAGGAACATGTTTGTGTCACGTGCGTAGCCAGCCAGCCAGCCAGCCAGCCAGCCAGGAATATGAATATTCAGGCGTCTGGCATCATATCAGTGTGTGCCAAAGAACACAGGCCACTGATCGCAGGAATACCAATGAGATGATGAACCACTCTCAAATTCCACTGATGTGTGTGTGTGTGTGTGTGAGAGAGAGACTGTCACTGTTTGCTGACATTTTCCATCCTCTATTCTCCTTATGGCTCTGTGTGCTCCAGGAAAAGGAATCCCAATGATGTTTTGATATGTTTCACTTTCATCCGGTACATAATTTGTGGGCTATGTCTTCATCACACATTCACCAGTTTGAATAAGGTCAGTGGGCCTGGGGAATAGGACCGGAGTAGGAACAGGCTTTACTGTGGCCCAGGGTTGGGTTACTACTACCCAGTAACCCACAGAGCACATACAGGTCCTGACTGGCTTAGGGCATGGGAACAGATAAGGAGGTAGACTGTATGACTCACCCCTTTGCCATTCCGTGGAGGCATCCACCAAATGTGTTTCAGGAAACTTCAATGATTTTCCTTCTCCTACTTCTTAAATATGGAGCGCAGAGAGCCAAAGGGAGAGTAGAGGAAAGTAAATGTCAGCATTCTCGCTTTTTCACACACACGCACGCACCTGCCACAGAAGTGTGTGTATAAAAATAGATTGGGGGTCGGGTAAGGGGTGAGAGGACAAGTGCATTTATAATGGAGGGCAGGCCTGTGGAGAGGAAACATCTACTGTATACTTTAAGAATCTCATCCATCTATTGCAAAAGAATCTCTCTCTGTTGCAAACCTCTCTTTCTCAATCCTCTCTGTCGCAGACCTCTCTCCTCTTTCTCAAGCCTCTCTCTGTCGCAAACCTCTTTTATAGGCCAGGTATTGTCTTTAGGGCGCAGGCAGGGACAGAAGCTGGGGGTTTATTGAGTAAGCAGGTTTTTCATGGAGCTGTGCTTACCTGCATGCATGCAAGTGTGTTTGTTTGTTTGTGTGAGAAGGAGCAGTTTTTTTTTATCCCAGGAGTACAACCATGGCTGTGAGGGGTAATGGCAGGATGGTATCAAGATGACTGGTATGGTAAGCCCAGTAGTGCACTGCACTGTTGGGCCATATTGTACAGTGTTGTTCTTAGCCCAATGGTGATTTTGTTGGGTGATGAACCCACCTGTGTTCTAAAAGGAAGTAGTCATCATAACATTCTTTTACATCTGTTCTTTTAGAAAAATGCCTATTGTGCATCTGCTTCCTACATAAGCCAGTGTATATAAGCATCCGGCTCACATTCTCTCATTGTCTCAGGCTCTGATTCTCTCAACCCCCTTCCCTCTGCTCTCTCCCCCCTCTGTCTCGCTCGCTCTCTTCCGCCCCATCTCTCTTTCATGAGGTTGTTCCCTCTCTCCCTACCTCCTCTCCTCAGAGGAGTGCACAGCTGAAGTGTTTTTATGGCCAGTGCTGATTAATGTCAGTAGGAGTATTCTAATTACTACCCCCAGAGCCATAGCATTGAGGTGGTGAGAGCCCATGTGAGAGTAATGGCTGGTTTTACCCGATCCCTTAACGACAGTGTGTCTGTTATTGCACACACACACACACACACACTGCAGTACCCAACACCATATAGATCTCAGAAATTACAGGCCTGCAATACCTAACGACAGGCATTCTATAAAACAGATGCCACGCTTGGCATTTTGGTGTGTGTGTGTGACTTTGAAAGATGGGGGTGTGAATCTTGTTTACACCCTTGCTGTAATGTCTGCATATCAGCACACCTCTGTACATTACAAGCTTTAACGCGCGCTCACACACACTGGAAAGCATGGTGGACATGGCGCAGTGTGCATGTATTTCAGCACTCTTGAGTGAGTCTTGTTTCAAGTCTTAATCCTAATACAATCAGTCTACAAATACAATTTCCTTCTGTTGTCTAGTTTCTTTAATGTGCCTCACCTTCTGTAATGGCCTCCTCTGTCCTCCACAGGTACATACACTGATCATTCTGAAGGTGTGTGTGAGTGCACACGCATGCTCGTGCGTGTGTTGCTGTCATAATTCCCATCTCTTTATGGGTAAGGAGGTGTGTGTGTGTGTGTGTGTGTGTGTGTGTGAATGGGGTCATACTGACAGATGGCTGCTTCCTTTCACTGATTGTGAATCACTTCTCAATTAACATTTTCCTATCTTTATGAGTAAGAAGGGTGTGTGTGTGCGTTCCTGTCAGAATTCCCATCTCTTTTATGAAGAATGGATGTGTGTGTCTGTTTTTAGAGAAGTTGACTCCCCTGAATGTCATGATTTTCAAGGTGGTGATGGTCACCTTGGCTGTTAAAGACTGTTTATTGGCATTTAAAAGAGCCAACCACCTGTGCCGCTGGCCCCTGAGAGGCGGGCTTTTGCATGTCATAGAGCTTAATTGTGCCGAAGGGACATGGAATTACACACAGCTGGCAAGGGGGGGACAGAACAGTCAATCGAAGGGGTTGCTTTGATGACGTTTGTGCGTGTGTCAACACCGTCCACGCACCTTGCCAAATCTCCCAAAACAGTCAATACCGAGGCTTTAATTCACTTCAACACAAACACACACACATACTCCACTCATATGAGGAATAGCATTTCATCTGTGGGCTTCATTTAGTAAGCTTCTTCTGTTGATGTTATTCACCTCTACGATCACAGGCCAGCGTTTTTACATCTCAATCCTCCATTCACTTTGAACTTTACAGCATTTCACACCCCCAGTCCACTCTGTCACAGAGCACAGTGTAGGCTACCACACCCCCAGTCCACTCTGTCACAGAGCACAGTGTAGGCTACCACACCCCCAGTCCACTCTGTCACAGAGCACAGTGTAGGCTACCACATCCCCAGTCCACTCTGTCACAGAGCCCAGTGTAGGCTACCACACCCCCAGTCCACTCTGTCACAGAGCACAGTGTAGGCTACCACATCCCCAGTCCACTCTGTCACAGAGCCCAGTGTAGGCTACCACATCCCCAGTCCTCCTTTTCTGAAATATGAACATTCCATTTGAATATGAATCTGATTTTCCATTAGAATGGCTGGGGTGGAATGGGCTGTGTGGCTGTCTTATCAGCACCTGCCAGGAGTGCTCCCAGTTATGAATACCTTCCATCTCTGGCTCTTCTCACTCTGCCCCTCACCTTCCTTTCACCCCCTCACCCTCCTCAGCTCTCTACTCTCACTCGTCTCCTCCCTCGCCTCCTTTCCCACTTCACTCTTATATTAAAGGGGCATTCCACCTCATTTCTACAACACAAACGGCAACTGAACGTAAACCTTAAAGGGGTGTGTTTCAGTTAGGACCGAGGCTTTGACAGGCAGAGACATCGATCTCTAACAATCCTAATTTTAACAACTGAGTGGGGATTCTCCTTTAGGGACACGCACGCACAATATACACACACACACACACACGGTGGTGGTGTTAATCACAAAGGAGAGATCAGAGGTTAGTGGTAATCCCCAGGTCCTACTGACAGATGGGTCTAGTATTAGTACTGTAGAAGCACTGGAGCATTCCAGGCCTGAGGCCTTGTTCCCTGGCTTCCTCAGCAGTCGGTCTGGATCAAAGATCCGGGATGAGGAGAATTATTCTCAGAAGGTCAGACATAGCCAGCTGTTGCAGCTGATCAACACCTATTGACTACCAGTAACAGACACTGGAGCTGGGATTGCCTATAGAACTGCAGCTGCTGTGGTTCACTGGCTAAGCACTGGACCATGACCGCCCTGACCGAAATGTTGTGGTTAGGGGTCAGTCTGTGGCTTATCTGTGGTCAGTCTCTATACGGGGGTGCTTGGGGTGTGAACAGTACCTTTTCGAAGTCAACAGAACAGTTCCACCCTGATTTTAAAACCTCGAACAGCAGCACATGCTTTTATAGATAAACTATCGTAGGTGGTCAGCAGTTTGCTGTGACGATGTGTTGGGAACTTTCAGACAATGCACTTTAATTTTATTCTTTGGAAACTGCAGCTGTGTGTGTGGACCAGTAAACTCCTGCATGGGGTTCATGCTCATGCCCCTCTAAGGGTGCAGGGAAGAAAAGGGGGGGAAGTGTAGGGCACTTATTACATTGCCATGGATATTGGTTTTGAATGGCTTCTAAACTCAGCAAAAAAAGAAACGTCCTCTCACTGTCAACTGCATATATTTTCAGCGAACTTAACTTGTGTAAATATTTGTATGAACATAACAAGATTCAACAACTGAGACATAAGCTGAACAAGTTCCACAGACATGTGACTAACAGAAATTGAATAATGTGTCCCTGAACAAAGGGGGGGCTCAAAATCAAAATGAACAGTTAGTATCTGGTGTGGCCACCAGCTGCATGAAGTACTGCAGTGCTCATCATCTCCTCATCCTGGACTGCACCAGATTTGCCAGTTCTTGCTGTGAGATGTTACCCCACTCTTCCACCAAGGCACCTGCAAGTTCCCAGACATTTCTGGGGGGAATGGCCCTACCCCTCACCCTCCGATCCAACAGGTCCCAGACGCGCTCAATGGGATTGAGATCCGGGCTCTTCGCTGGCCATGGCAGAACACTGACATTCCTGTCTTGCAGGAAATCACGCACAGAAGGAGCAGTATGGCTGGTGGCATTGTCATGCTGGAGGGTCATGTCAGGATGAGCCTGCAGGAAGGGTACCACATGAGGGAGGATGATGTCTTCCCTGTAACGCACAGCGTTGAGATTGCCTGCAATGACAACAAGCTCAGTCCGATGATGCTGTGACACACTGCCCCAGACCATGACGGACACTCCACCTCCAAATTGATCCCGCTCCAGAGTACAGGCCTCAGTGTAACGCTTATTCCTTCAACGATAAACGCAAATCCGACCATCACCCCTGGTAGGACAAAACCGCGACTCGTCAGTGAAGAGCACTTTTTGCCAGCCCTGTCTGGTCCAGCGACGATGGCTTTGTGCCCATAAGTGATGTTGTTGCCGGTGATGTCTGGTGAGGACCTGCTGTACAACAGGCCTACAAGCCCTCAGTCCAGCCTCTCTCAGCCTATTGCGGACAGTCTGAGCACTGACGGAGGGATTGTGCGTTCCTGGTGTAACTCGGGCAGTTGTTGTTGCCATCCTGTACCTGTCCCGCAGGTGTGATGTTCGGATGTACCGATCCTGTGCAGATGTTGTTACACGTGGTCTGCCGCTGCAAGGATGATCAGCTGTCCGTCCTGTCTCACTGTAGCGCTGTCTTAGGCGTCTCACAGTACGGACATTGCAATTTATTGCCCTGGCCACATCTGCAGTCCTCATGTCTCCTTGCAGCATGCCTAAGGCACATTCACACAGATGAGCAAGGACCCTGGGCATCTTTCTGTTGGTGTTTTTCAGAGTCAGTAGAAAGGCCTTTTTAGTGTCCTATGTTTTCATAACTGTGACCTTAATTGCCTACCGTCTGTTAGCTGTTAGTGTCTTAACGACCGTTCCACAGGTGCATGTTAATTAATTGTTTATGGTTCATTGAACAAGCATGGGAAACAGTGTTTAAACCCTTTACGATGAAGATCTGTGAAGTTATTTGGATTTTTACGAATTATCTTTGAAAGACAGGGTCCTGAAAAAGGGATGTTTCTTTTTTTGCTGAGTTTATATTTGGCACAATGACCACCCCCTCTCTCACTCCCTTTCTCATTCATATATATATATATATATGTATGTATGCACTCTCACCCACTTAAGACCTGTTCTTGACAGAGCTTTGACACATAGCGCAAACATGATGCTAGCCTAATGAAATTAGCTTTCACCGCTAGGCTAGCACTCTCCACTGCTAAGGACAGGCCTCTGCAATGTCACTGTAAGGATATAGTTACAGTAGGATACGCTACACCTCTGCAGCAAACCAACCTATAGAGCTGCAGTACATTCTGTCATGGCGCCAGATAAATATACGTGAGGAGTAGTTGCAGACAGGGGCTTTTTGAGGTTAAACAGCATGGCTTTTCCAGCCAAGCTGTTTCCATCCAAAATCGATGATTCAAGATGAGAAATTTAAAAACATTATAATCACTTGTTTTGCCAAGTTTGACAGTAGTTTACAACACAGTACAGCTGCCTTTCTGTGTTCCACTCCTTCATGTTGGACAACAGTGGTACTGGGTAGCTTAGTGGTGGGCTGAGACGAGTAGCCCCACATCTCCGTGTTCAGTCAAAGATGGACACAGACACTCTGTAGCGTTCTATCCTCTGTCAGCGCGTGCTCTCTCTCTCTCGCTTTCTCCCTCTCTCTCTCTCTCTCTCTCTGCCTCTCTCTCTCTCTCTCGGTCTCTCTCGGTCTCTCTGTCACTCTCTGCGTCTCTCTGTACAAATGGAGAATTTATTTTAATGATATACTTCAGTAAAGCTAGTCCACTGCCCTCATCTCGCTTTCTACTCCTCTCGCTCTCTGTTTGGAGAGGGGGGGGGTATTTTAATGATGTACTTCAGGTACGCTAGTTAACTGCCCCCCCACACACACTTTCTGTTGGAGAAACAGCAGTTAAAATCAGACAGACCCTTCCCCATCCCTTAACCATCACTAAACCTGGCAGTAAGATAACCTGTTCAGTCCCTTCTCCCTCACTGTCATTCTGTTCAGTCCCCTCTCCCTCACTCAGTCAGCCTAATGATACCTACAGTACATAACTCTCCCTGGATCTAATAACCTCACTGTCTGATGGGCGTCTATGGTAAAGAGATCTGGCTGTTATCATTGGATGAGGGTGGAGGGGTTATTTGTTTGGGTTGGGTGAGGTATATGGTGTGGGAGGGGATTTGGAAAGTGTTCAGTTGGGGGGAGATGGTCTTCAGGGTGGGTGGTTATATAAGGGGTGTGTGTAAGGAGGGGGAATCTGCTGGTAGAGCAAAGCTGTGACATTCCTCACACTCGCTGCTGAAGAACACTGGGAAAACTCTAGTGTGTGGACAATGTGCATCTCAATAGAGTAAACACACAAAGTATCTCATCAGGAGAGCATATTTGCTGCCTTTCCGTCGCTCTGCTGACAGATGCCTCTCCTGTGATGGGATCTGCTGCTTTGTTGTCTTGGTGAAGCATCTGTCTTGGCAATTTCCTGTATTACCAAATGAGGAGAGTTACAAACCACACACCAGTCAGAGTTATACTTAAACTTCATCTTTAATTGTATGAGCTTCAACATAGCCCTTTGACTCTCAGATCAATTCAGTGTCTATAATGAATTCTGAGAGTGCCTACAAAAGAATACCAAGATCTTTTATAGCCAAGATACACCTCTCTCAACTCACATGACGAACCACAGATCTCAGGAACTCTTCACAAAGGGCCTTTTACTTTAGAAAGGAGTATCCCATAGCCAGATAGCATTAGCTATAAATTATCGTTCAGTTTGGTCTCTAAGACGAGGTTCTAATCTCATTCATGGTACTTCATAGTACCAAAACATTACCTCATCCAAGGCATAACTCAATTGTCAACTCTATATTCTCCCATCTCAAGTAAACCCCCTCTTCTCCCCACTCCTGGACAAGCTCACCAAGGGGAGTGACTTGCGCACAGATATTGTGGAGCCAAGAGATAATTGGTTCCCCCTTAATCATGCCATCCCTTCACATGGTTTAACAGATACATTCACATATGAAGACAATGTTCCATTCTGACCTCTCCCTTTCTGATATTCTGCATATTACCAGAGACATGTAAAAGACAAGCCTGACCTCTCCCCTCTCTGGGCTCCAAGTGACTTTTCCCTAGCTGAGAAGGGAAAAGTGCAACTGCCAACAGTATAGTCCAAAGGGAGACATTCTAATGACAAGTATCTCACATAAGCATATTATGTAAATAAAACATCTTATTTATCTATGTTACCCAAATAATTCTGATTCATCCTCCACACATCGCCGCAAGGCCAACTTCCAGGACATGCTAATTCTGCTCATTAGGGTAGGCTGTTATTAAGAGCCTTCTGCGACTGCTGTCCACGGGGGTCTTTTTTGTTTTTTTTAAGTAACATTTTCTTTTTCCTTTTTTACATTTGAAAAACAAATTTATACATACAACCGAACAACAACTTACAGACACACACAAACAATAGCTACATCTCATCTGCCCCTACCCGCGTGCTGCATTATGGTTTGCCACTTGGCCTTCAATTGTACCAATTTATTTTTTCTCAGTTACCCATGCTATTTCAATAATAAATCATGAGATTTTTCCATTGTGTCAATGGTTTTTAGTGTACGTTTTCTAAAGATGAATGATAAGAAAAGGGTCTTTCTAACTGACGCTGACGTTCATGTAGAATGTTAGGTACTAAATATTGTTAAGCATAATTGAGAATACATAAAGTCTGAAACCCAACTGCCAGTGGACGGTGTGGTAGAAGGATGTCATTTGTGGCTATCAAACCCCCCCCAGCACACACACTAGCTAGCCACTGTGATGATTAAGGCAGCAGCAGAACTGTCGGCTGCTGGAGTCGGCCGTGCACACACAGCAGATAAGAGTTCTCAGAGCAGTGTTATCTCTCTCTCTCTCACACACACACTCTCTCCGTCATCTCTCTCTCCATACTTCTGTCATCCTTTTGTTCTTCTCTCCCCAGTCCTCTGTTCCTCTCCCCATAACGACACAGCAAATAACACAGCCCAGATGAGTCACACACACTTCTACTATCCCCTCTCTGTGTCTGTCTCTCACTCGGTGTATAAACCATGACTGCTGCCGTTTCATCCTTTTCCCCATCACCCCATACTTTTTCTCAGGCGACTGATAATATCTGGGTAATAGTAGACATGTTGGTATCCCAGTAGGTCTAAAGTAGTTGAGTATGGTGTTGCTGATCACTGTTGATCAGTGTGCAGGCAGTGGGACTAGGACGGGTCAGCAGGCTGTGGGACTAGGACGGGTCAGCAGGCTGTGGGACTAGGACGGGTCAGCAGGCTGTGGGACTAGGACGGGTCAGCAGGCTGTGGGACTAGGACGGGTCAGCAGGCTGTGGGACTAGGACGGGTCAGCAGGCTGTGGGACTAGGACGGGTCAGCAGGCAGTGGGACTAGGACGGGTCAGCAGGCAGTGGGACTAGGACGGGTCAGCAGGCAGTGGGACTAGGACGGGTCAGCAGGCAGTGGGACTAGGACGGGTCAGCAGGCAGTGGGACTAGGACGGGTCAGCAGGCAGTGGGACTAGGACGGGTCAGCAGGCTGTGGGACTAGGACGGGTCAGCAGGCTGTGGGACTAGGACGGGTCAGCAGGCTGTGGGACTAGGACGGGTCAGCAGGCTGTGGGACTAGGACGGGTCAGCAGGCAGTGGGACTAGGACGGGTCAGCAGGCTGTGGGACTAGGACGGGTCAGCAGGCAGTGGGACTAGGACGGGTCAGCAGGCAGTGGGACTAGGACGGGTCAGCAGGCAGTGGGACTAGGACGGGTCAGCAGGCTGTGGGACTAGGACGGGTCAGCAGGCTGTGGGACTAGGACGGGTCAGCAGGCTGTGGGACTAGGACGGGTCAGCAGGCAGTGGGACTAGGACGGGTCACAGGCAGTGGGACTAGGACGGGTCAGCAGGCTGTGGGACTAGGACGGGTCAGCAGGCTGTGGGACTAGGACGGGTCAGCAGGCTGTGGGACTAGGACGGGTCAGCAGGCTGTGGGACTAGGACGGGTCAGCAGGCTGTGGGACTAGGACGGGTCAGCAGGCTGTGGGACTAGGACGGGTCAGCAGGCTGTGGGACTAGGACGGGTCAGCAGGCTGTGGGACTAGGACGGGTCAGCAGGCTGTGGGACTAGGACGGGTCAGCAGGCTGTGGGACTAGGACGGGTCAGCAGGCTGTGGGACTAGGACGGGTCAGCAGGCTGTGGGACTAGGACGGGTCAGCAGGCTGTGGGACTAGGACGGGTCAGCAGGCTGTGGGACTAGGACGGGTCAGCAGGCTGTGGGACTAGGACGGGTCAGCAGGCTGTGGGACTAGGACGGGTCAGCAGGCTGTGGGACTAGGACGGGTCAGCAGGCTGTGGGACTAGGACGGGTCAGCAGGCTGTGGGACTAGGACGGGTCAGCAGGCTGTGGGACTAGGACGGGTCAGCAGGCTGTGGGACTAGGACGGGTCAGCAGGCTGTGGGACTAGGACGGGTCAGCAGGCTGTGGGACTAGGACGGGTCAGCAGGCTGTGGGACTAGGACGGGTCAGCAGGCTGTGGGACTAGGACGGGTCAGCAGGCTGTGGGACTAGGACGGGTCAGCAGGCTGTGGGACTAGGACGGGTCAGCAGGCTGTGGGACTAGGACGGGTCAGCAGGCTGTGGGACTAGGACGGGTCAGCAGGCTGTGGGACTAGGACGGGTCAGCAGGCTGTGGGACTAGGACGGGTCAGCAGGCTGTGGGACTAGGACGGGTCAGCAGGCTGTGGGACTAGGACGGGTCAGCAGGCTGTGGGACTAGGACGGGTCAGCAGGCTGTGGGACTAGGACGGGTCAGCAGGCTGTGGGACTAGGACGGGTCAGCAGGCAGTGGGACTAGGACGGGTCAGCAGGCTGTGGGACTAGGACGGGTCAGCAGGCTGTGGGACTAGGACGGGTCAGCAGGCTGTGGGACTAGGACGGGTCAGCAGGCTGTGGGACTAGGACGGGTCAGCAGGCTGTGGGACTAGGACGGGTCAGCAGGCAGTGGGACTAGGACGGGTCAGCAGGCAGTGGGACTAGGACGGGTCAGCAGGCTGTGGGACTAGGACGGGTCAGCAGGCTGTGGGACTAGGACGGGTCAGCAGGCAGTGGGACTAGGACGGGTCAGCAGGCAGTGGGACTAGGACGGGTCAGCAGGCAGTGGGACTAGGACGGGTCAGCAGGCTGTGGGACTAGGACGGGTCAGCAGGCAGTGGGACTAGGACGGGTCAGCAGGCTGTGGGACTAGGACGGGTCAGCAGGCAGTGGGACTAGGACGGGTCAGCAGGCAGTGGGACTAGGACGGGTCAGCAGGCTGTGGGACTAGGACGGGTCAGCAGGCAGTGGGACTAGGACGGGTCAGCAGGCTGTGGGACTAGGACGGGTCAGCAGGCTGTGGGACTAGGACGGGTCAGCAGGCTGTGGGACTAGGACGGGTCAGCAGGCTGTGGGACTAGGACGGGTCAGCAGGCAGTGGGACTAGGACGGGTCAGCAGGCTGTGGGACTAGGACGGGTCAGCAGGCTGTGGGACTAGGAAAAGGTCAGAGGGTGCAGTGGGAGTAGGACAGGTCAGAGTGTGCAGTGGGAGTAGGACAGGTCAGAGTAGAGCAGGGCTGAGCTCTTTACAGGTGTCCGATCATCCATTTACATTTACATTTAAGTCATTTAGCAGACGCTCTTATCCAGAGCGACTTACAAGTACATACATTCATACTTTTTTTTTTTTTTTGTACTGGCCCCCCGTGGGAATCGAACCCACAACCCTGGCGTTGCAAGCGCCATGCTCTACCAACTGAGCTACACGGGACTACGGGACCCTGTTACTTAACAGGATAACTAAGACTTATCCCTGTTTTCTTTGCTTATCCAGGCTTAATGACTGTGTGTTCACTCACATATAAACACACACACACATCTGCTCTCTGGATGTCTGAAAGGATAAATCGCCATTGTTAACCCAGACAGGCCTTGTAATTCAGAATAACAGTGTACTAAAGCAGCTATTAATGTGGTCACTACTGTCCCATGTAGTTCCTCCAGACAAAAGACCTCTGACCTCCTTATGATGATCCCTGCGGGCACTATGGTAACCACAGGAGGGAAGGAATGTCTGAGATATGTCCCCACGCAGCTCAGAGAGAAAGGCCAGAGAAAGAGGCCTAGACGGATATTCCACCCGTAGGCCTCGCTCCCAAAGCGAGCACAGAGGGGTTGTGGGAACAGCAGACAGAGGGGAAGGGGTCGGATACAGAGAGCAAGGGACAGTCACAGAGCGAGCGGGAGCGAGAGAGCCAGAGAAAGATTGTGAGGGAGAGTCAGAGAGAAGTGAAGCGAGTTGAAATGTTTGGCAGAAAAAGTTTCTGAATGATAAGGCAGCAGATCATACTCTGTCTGGGGCCCCTGACTTCGCGTATAAGCGCCAAGCCCCCTGTTAGTCAAAAACGCCTAATTAGCTTATACTAATATCTTTCTCTTTTGGTTTTGGCTCAGCTTGGCTAGGCTTGAATCTCTGGCCATGATTCAGGAAAGGAGGAGAAATACGAGCCATTCTCTTTGTCGTGAAGCGTTGCATATTTGTCTGTCAAGGGGTGTGCCGTTATCGCATGGCTGAAATGAATAGCCGAGGATAGAGTTTCTCTTGCTCAGCTGTATTCCACAGCACGGCGGGAGGGGAAGCGTGTTTAGCTAGTGGTGCAGTTTCTCCCCCTCCTTACCTCTGGCTATTTATCTCCTGCTTTATCTGGGTTTCAGCAAGGAACTGAGGACAGCTAGGTCACTGCTACTGTAGCCTGTCTTCCCCTAGTGTGTGTGTGTGACTACAGTGTGGGCGCACCCACAAGTTTGATGCTGTGTGGCAGGGCAGAGCTGTGAACATCACTTGGTTTACAATTTCTTACAGTTTACACCATGTATAACTCTTGACTTCAGTATAGCCAGCTCACTGTAGCTCTCTCTCCCTCCTCCTTCTCCCAGGCGGCGGCTGACTTTGCCAAGGCCCATCTGTCGGAGGCGTTGCGTCAGCAGCTCCTGAGCTACGACCGGGAGAAGGAGAAGGAGAAGAATGAGAGCAGTGGTGGTCTGTCCTATTCCTCCATTCTGGAGCAGCAGATCCTGGCTCTGGACAGGGACATGCTGGACAAGCTGTCAGCCGTCTACAACGAAGCAGGTCAGAGGGCAGGGCAGCCAGGGGTTAAAGGTCACAGCCACACCTCTGTGGGCAGACATTTTCCACTAATCTAGCAACAGTTTATACCTTAATCCTGAATTTAACCATTAGAGGGAAAATATGTACCATTGCCTACAAAAGAATGAATAGGCTATAATGTGTAGTGCTGACTTCAGTCTTGAGATCCGTGTTGTACCGTGATCGCAATTCTTTGTTTTGGATTCATTGCACTAATTTCTGCATGCTCAAACACTGTTGTCTGAGAAATTCACAAATGATGGCTATAGTTTGTTTGGGGACAGAGCGAAGAGTTTGTTGAAATAGCTGTGGTGTTTTTGATAGTGAGAGCTAGGGGAAATGAAGCTTGTATAAATATCTGTGGTCCAAGTGTGTGTGTGTGTGTGTGTGCATGAGTTTGTTTTGTGTACATGAGTGGGGTAGGCTAGGGGCAGACATCCATTTCTCCTGGACTCTTGTAAGGAAGGAGCCCATTACTATTGTGATGTTTGCTCACATTGGTTTGCTCATTCCTACACTTGTTTTTCTAGGAGCCCTAAATTGCTGCTTGCAAAGTATTTCTGACTTTGCTGTTCACGGTCGTTTACAGTGGGCTCAGGCTCCGGCCGTGCTGCTTATTCAGCTGTTGAAATATAGCTTTATCTTCATCAGACATAGACACAGACGTAGCAGTGACAAGGGAGAAAGAGGGAGAGAAAGTGCCAAAGCCCTCTCCTCAGCTGCCTCTCCTCAGGGTGGCTTGACAGATGGTGCTTTCAGAAAGTATTCATACCTCTTGACTTATTCCACATTTTTGTTGTTACAGCCTGAATTCAAAATTGATTACATAGATTTTTTTTCTCTCACCCATCTATACACAATATGCCATAATGACGAAGTGAAAACATGTTTTTAGACATTTTTGCATATTTATTGGAAATTAAATGCAGAAATATGTAATTTACATAAGTATTCACAATCCTGATTCATTACTTTGTAGAAGCACATTGACAGCAATTACAGCTGTGTGTCTTTTTGGGTACATCTGAGTTTTCCACACCTGGATTGTGCAACAATTGCCCATTTTTATTGTTTTCAAAATTCTTCAACTCTGTCAAATTGGTGGTTTATCATTGTTACACACACATTTTCAGGTCTTGCCATACATTTTCAAGTTGATTTAAGTCAAAAGAATAACTCAGCCACTCAGCAACATTCACTGTCTTCTTGGTAAGTAACTCCAGTGTAGATTTGGACTTGTTTTATGTTATTGTCCTGCTGAAAGGTGAATTCATCACCCAGTGTCTGGTGGAAAGCAGACTGAACCAGGTTTTCCTCTAGGATTTTGCCAGTGCTTAGCTCCTTTCTGTTTTATCCTGAAAAACTCCCCAGTCCTTAATGATTACAAGTATACCCAAACTATTACGGACTACAAAGGGAAGTGCAGCTGCAAGCTGCCCAGTGACCCAAGCCTACCAGATAAGCTAAATTACTTCTCTGCTCGCTTCGAGGCAAGCAACACTGAAGCATGCATGAGGGCACCAACTGTTCCGGTGAAATAACGCTCTCTGTAGCCGATATAAGAACTTCAAACAGGTCAACATTCACAAGGCCGCAGATGGATTACCCTGACGTGTACTCCGAGCATGCGCTGACCAACTGGCAAGTGTCTTCACTGACATTTTCAACCTATCCCTGACTGAGTCGGTAATACCAACATGTTTCAAGCAGACCACAATGGTCCCTGTGCCCAAGAACACCAAGGTAACCTGCCTAATTGACTACTGACCCGTAACACTCACATCTGTAGCCATGAAGTGCTTTGAAAGGCTGGTCATGGCTCACATCAACACCATTATCCCAGAAACCCTAAACCCACTCCAATTTGCATACCACCGCAACAGATCCACAGATGATGCAATCTCTATTGCACTCCACACTGCCCTTTCACACCTGGACAAAAGGAACACCTATGTGAGAATGCTATTCATTGACTACAGCTCAGCGTTCAACATCATAGTGCCCTCAAAGCTCATCACTAAGCTAAGTACCCTGGGACTAAACACCTCCCTCTGCAACTGGATCCTGGACTTCCTCACGGGTCGTCCCCAGGTGGTAAGGGTAGGTAGCCACACATCCGCCACGCTGATCCTCAACACGGGGGCCCCTCAGGGGTGCGTGCTCAGTCCCCTCCTGTACTCCCTGTCACTTATGACTGCATGGCCAAGCACGACTCCTACACCATCATTAAGTTTGCCAATGACACAACAGTGGTAGGCCTAACCACCGACAACGATGAGACAGCCTATAGGGAGGAGGTCAGAGACCTGGCAGTGTGGTGCCAGGATAACAACCTGTAACTCAATGTGATCAAGACGACAGGAGATGATCGTGGACTACAGGAAAAGATGGGCCGAGCCCGCCCCCATTCTCATCGACAGGGCTGTAGTGGAGTAGGTTGAGAGCTTCAAGTTCCTTGGTGTCAACATCACCAACAAATTATCATGGTCCAAAAACACAGTCATCCAAACAGACAGTCGGGCACGACAAAACTATTCCCAAATATTTGGCATGGGTCCTTAGATCCTCAAAGTTATACAGCTGCACCATTGAGAGCATCCTGACTGGTTGCATCACCGCCTGGTATGGCAACAGCTCGGCCTCCAACCGCAAGGCACTACATAGGGTAGTGCGTACGGTGAGGTAGTGAGGTAGATGAGGTAGTCAATCAAAAATCATATTAAACACTATTATTGCTCACAGAGTGAGTCCATGCAACTTATTAACAAATTTGTATTCCTGGACATATTTAGGCTTTTCATTTTTAAATAATTAAAAAAAATGTCCAAACACATATTTCCACTTTTTATATTATGGGGTATATTGTGTGCAGGCCAGTGACACACAATCTCATTTTCATACATTTTAAAATCAGGCTGTAACACAACAAAATGCGGAACAAGTCAAGGGGTGTGAATAATTTCTGAAGGCACTGTACAGAGCATTCGGAAAGTATTCAGACCCCTCCACTTTTTCCACATTTTGTTACGTTACAGCCTTATTCTAAAATGGATTAAATAATTTTTTCCCCCTCAATCTACACACAATACGCCATAATGACAAAGTTAAAACAGGTTTTTAGAAATGTTTGCACATTTATTACAACTAAAAAAAACATACCTTATTTACATAAGTAGACCCTTTGCTATGAGACTCAATTGAGCTCAGGTGCATCCTGTTTTCGTTGATCATCCTTGATGTTTATACAACTTGGAGTCCACCTGTGGTAAATTTAAATTGATTGGACATGATTTGGAAAGGCACACACCTGTTCTTATATAAGGTCCCGCAGTTGACAGTGCATGTAAGAGCAAAAACCAAGCCATGAGGTTCAAGGAATTGTCCATAGAGCTCAGACAGGATTGTGTCGAGGCACAGATCTGGGGAAGGGTACCAAACTTTTTTTGCAGGGACTGGGAGACTAGTCAGGATAGAGGGAAGAATGAACAGAGCAAAGTACAGAGATCCTTGATGAAAACCTCCTCCAGAGTGCTCTGAACATCTCTGGAGAGACCTGAAAATAGCTGTCCAGTGACGTTCCCCATCCACCCTGACAGAGCTCGACAGGATCTGCAGAGAAGAATGGGAGAAACTCCCCAAATACAGGTGTGCCAAGCTTGTAGATTCAATACCCAAGAAGACTCAGTGCTGTAATCGCCTTCAACGAAGTACTGAGTAAAGTTTCTGGTTACTTATGTAAATGTGATATTTCAGTTTTTTTATTTTTAATAAATTAGCAAAAAACTCTTAACCCATTTTTCTTTGTCATTGTGGGGTATTTTGTGTAGATTGAGGGACAAACTATTTAATCCATTTTAGAATAAGGCTGTAATGTAACAATGTGGAGGATGTGAAAAGGTCTGAATACTTTCTGAATGCACTGTGTATAGGACGAGAGGGTATAGAGTTCCATGAGAAGGGGAATAGAAAGAAAGGGGAAGGAGGACAAAAGAGAGACAAAAGGCTTGGACAGAGATAAAGGGCCAGTGTATGGAACAGAGAGAAAGAGAGTAAGCCAAGGGACAAAAATAGGGATGGTGACAGTGATATGATAAAGACAGAAGGCAGAAGGTGATACTGAAAGGGGAAGAGTGTAGTCCTGAACTCATAGAGCGAGGGAGATGGAGCGCCATCCATCTTCACCGCCACCCATACTCGTTTAGCACCCACAGGACCAGAGAGGGGGGGGAGGAAGCGAGGGGGAGCGAAGTTGTCACAGCAGATCCAATGATGGTATATTCAGAATGTAGGGAAGAGAAGAGAGCTAAAATATTCATGATAAGCTGGCGGTAAAGACTCGCTTCACACACTGCGATTTCAGGAATGCAGCACACGGAATGTCTCTGCCTCTCTCCGGGTATTCGGGATCCTGACATAACTTAATGTTCGGAGTGGGAGGTGGAGAAAGAGGGGGAGAGCGTCCGAGAGGAAGAGAACAAACTAGTGAGAATTTGAGAGAGGGTGTTCTACGGAATATAATTCATTGCATGTAATTTATTGGGGGAGAGAGAGTGATGGAGTGTATTATCCTATGTGTACAGAACACTATAGTAGTTTATTCACAGCACAGAACCTCGTGACTCGGATGAGTGTGTAATTGAATGCGTGGCTGGTATGAAAAGGCCTTTCAAGCTGTCAGTCACATTCTACTGGAGGTCATGTGACACCATGATTGTAAAAGTAGAACCAGTGTTGTACCCGAGACAATAACAAGCTAACTCCCGGTCTGGGCGCGACAGTTGACTTTTAGGTTACTCCTCCTGCGACGTGCCCACTTAGTGAAGGCACTACCTCTGTTAGTCATTTACATGTTAGTCATTTAGCAGAGGCTCTTATCCAGAGCCACTTACAGTAGTGACTACATACATTTTCATATTGGTCCCCTGTGGGAATCGAACCCACAACCTTGGCATTGCAAGCGCCATGCTCTACCAACTGAGCCACACGGGACCACTCACCTCCCTTTTGACCTCCTACTCTCTGCAGAAATCCCAGATGCTGATAGAAATCTATTGTGTGATCTGCGTCACTCAGAGTCTAGTGGAGAAGGCAAAACTAGCCTACCCACAAGTCCCATCTTCCTTCTCCTCTCCCCCCCCACCCCTTCCTCCCCCCCCACCCCTTCCTCCCCCCCCACCCCTTCCTCTCCCCCCCACCCCTTCCTCTCCCCCCCACCCCTTCCTCTCTCCCACCCCTTCCTCTCTCCCACCCCTCTCTACCCCTCTCCCATCCCATCCCTCCCACCCCTCCACCCCTTCTTCTCACCCACCCCTCTATCCCCCTCTCCCATCCATCCCTCCCTCTCTCCCATCCCTCCATCCCTCCTTTCCCTCCAAAGCAAGATGCCCTGTTGATTCCCAGACTGAGGTTTCCCTCCTAGCCCCATTATGTTCATTATCCCCCTGTATTTCACTCATCCCTTTGTTTGGATGACAGTAAGAATGATTAAGATTGAGCCCAAAGATAATCTTACCATAAAGCTACGCTACATTAAAAAAAAAAAGTCCTGCTTTTGTGTTGCAAAGCATTAGTCAGCCATGTATTGAATTGGCTCTGAGTTTTCTGCCCAACTGCCTCCCTGAGTCTTGGGGTGGGGGATCAGTTGGACTGGTAATTGTTTTTGATTGTTGTCCTTATATCTGATTGAGCGGGTAGATCATTTAGGGACTGAAGCTTTGAGCTTTTGTTGTTATCAGGGCGAGCAGAGTCCCCAGGACAACCTATCAGATGTATCCCTCGCTCCTTTCATCCATCCATCCATTGTTTATCTGGGAACAATAGAAGGAAAAAGAGAAAGAAGTGAGTGAGAGGCCTCTGATGAAATGGCCAAGAGCTAAGTCTATTCAAACCGTCTTTTATTACAGTGAGTTATTTATTTAACATTTCTTTGGCCTGGTATGTCTAAGAGGACTACTACTCTTTTTATAGTCAGGACCTGGGGTTAATAGGGAAAAGCTGATATCTAGACCAGCACAGGATATACATGGAAGCCATTTCTTTTGGACTGGGTAGTAGATGTTTTTATTTTTTAATTTTTTTGAAAGTAGGTAGACAATGGCATGGACATGTGCACACACTAAAGTAGGCTAATTGGAGAATTTGACATGCCCAGGCCATGCCTAATGCTCAGCAAAAAGAGAGCGGAACAGGGTAGAGCCTAGCTAATTGAAGAAGAAAGTTAGCCTAGTGTCACGGCTCCTCCTCTGCATTGCAGGGGCGGTTCCTCCTGCAGGCAGAGGAGGGTCGTTAGTGATTGGAGCCACCTGGGCTCAGGGTATAAAACTGCTTCACTAATTATCTCTCTCTCTCTCTGCTCCTCCAGGTATGATCCTGTTTTGTTTGTTCCTTTGTAGTTTTGCATAGTTTTCACTCAGTCATGTTCACACACACAGATTCACGCATCCATACA